>NC_065435.1:67887524-68191562 GCF_024364675.1 Aethina tumida
AATATTTTATGCTATTGAAATAAAGAATAAGTTATGTAATATATGGAGGTAAGAAGTCATTCACCAAATTCGTACCATGTAATAAAGTACATAATATAGAGCAGTGTATTTACTTTTACTCATTGCAAACAAATAATAAAAGTTGTTAGTTCACACCTTGTCGGTATGCGATAAAAAATGTTTTAACAATCGTCGAACCATGAAAACTTTTATTATACACTCGTAATTTTTATTACATTACCATTACCAATATTTTAAAGTTTCCATAAAATAGGGAATAACTTATTATCAAAAAGAATAGCAGGAAGTAGTTTGCTATCATTTAGAATAGAATTTAGACTATAAAATTAATTTTTTTGCAGATTTAATTCTAATTTAAAATTAAAATCGTAAGTGTCAACATTGTAATCTGTGTTTGCGGAGTTTATATCAACATAAATTTACTTAAAATTGATTGATCTCGTCCATTTTTCATCAGATAGATTTGACACGAGTACTCGTCTTCCATAAGCATGTTTATGAATGGTCAATATTTGTACTTTCTTGTTCGCTCTCCTGTAATTATGCCCAACCTTCATATTTATTTAACCACCACGTATTATTAAATGTTTTCATAAAATGCGATTTTACAAATTTAGCGAATCTAAAACCT
Source organism: Aethina tumida (assembly GCF_024364675.1). Lineage (NCBI taxonomy): Eukaryota > Metazoa > Arthropoda > Insecta > Coleoptera > Nitidulidae > Aethina > Aethina tumida. The sequence goes on from NC_065435.1 coordinate 67,888,177, forward strand.
AGTATAAAAAGTTAGTACGCTGTGTAAAGATTACTTGTTGTATATAACAGTTTAGAGTGAAACGGAAGAACGCGCAATAATAAAAATCAGTTCTCACAGTAGTTCCTTTGTTGCAGGGTACGACTTTCGGATTGATCGGTTTGAACCCTCCGTCGCTGTTGTTCCTGTAGTTGATCTGGAAAGGAACGAACGGATTGCCGGCCACCGCGCCCATATAAGTGAACCAACGATTCGCGTTGCATCTGTAAGAGCCCCATGGGCCGCACATCAAGTCCAAAGCCTTCTGGCCCGTCGCCGGCACGCTGACCGATTTGCAGGAGCTGAAGGTGCCGGTCAGGTATTCTTCGTCGACGTAGAGATCGATCTCGGTGATGTACGGAATTTTGTCCTTGTTGACGGCAGTTTTCTTCACCTCCATGAACTCGGATTGGCGCGGGCTGCACGTCATCTGGCACAAGTGACGCACCAGGTTTGAGTAGCAGCTTGGACATCTGGAAACAAAAAGAGATATAAATAATTTCAGTATTTTGAATTTTATTATCCATCCGTGCAACTGATTTTAAGTAAAATGATAAGGATGCTTCACTGGTACTGATTTAATTTAATCTTAAAAGCTTACATGTTTCCAAACTTAAGATCCAAAATTATAGAAGTCAGAAAAAAACAAGTAATTTTATTTTACATAACAAAATTTAACACACCTAAAGTGTGGAGGAATGAACAGATCATAAACAACAAAATCCAAAAAAATACATTATTCTGTACGTCCACTCCACAAGTTTGTACCATTTTATATTCAATATTTATAGTTATGGTACAAAAATAAAATTTCAGATAAATTGACTACAATATTGAAAAAACAGTTAAAATAATACAAAGTTTATAAGAGTAAAGTACAGAATAAATTAAAATTCTTAATCAAAAGTTAGATGTTCCAATATTGGTGTATAAAATAAATTTACTCGTTCATTCAAATATTTTGAGTACTTTGGTGTATGTCAATTTCACAAGTTTTTAATCATATAAAGTTAGCAATTATTTTTTGTATATATAAAATTTAAACTCTAAATTTTTTGTTAAATCGATAATTTGTTTCTAGGAGTAAAAATAAATATAAATAAAACATTACTATGAAATTGTTATATACCAAAAGAACCTTAAATATTAAATCCTTTATGAATAAGTAAATTTATTCTGAACAAATTGAAAGCTGTAAAATCAATGACAATTACATGTTAATAATTTATTTTGTACGTTTGTGCCACCCTTATTCAGTAATATTTATCCTTAGGGTTCTAAAATAAAATTAAAACAGCAGCTCTTGCTGACTCCAATAATGTTTAAGGAAAATTAACTACAAATATTGTAAACAAAATAATAAAAACGTATGATACGAAGTTTAAGCAGAACAAACAGAATAAACTAATGACATTCACTGAATAATTCAAAACTTAGATGTTTGAATATGAATAATCAATTCATTTTTTGGCTCAAAATATATTGAATTCTTTTGGTGAATCATCTGGTCAATTTCACATGTTTCTTATAGTGTAAATTTGCGATTCTTCTGTTTTATATGTAAACACCATTGTTTTTGTTGAATAGTTATACATTGAAAAAATCTAAAATATTAAAGCCTTTATGAACAACAAATTAATTAAGTACATCCAACCATGTTTGTTTATTTTATTTTAAATATGTCAACAAATTTAATGTTAATTAATAATTCTTTTTTAATTAGTGTTATATTTATGTGGTAGTTAGTATGTAGTATTTTAACTAAAGCAGGATCAGGGAAGTGTCTCTTCTGAAACTTCCAAATATTCTAAAGGTAAATTGTATAAAATATTGTAAAAATTAGTTTACAAACTATGATTTTTTAATGTCTTATTTTTCCTTATTTCTATTTATCAAAAGAACGTCAATTAAACTAGACGACTAAAAACAACGGAAACACCCACTTATCCAGTCTCGTTTATTATTTAATTAAACAGATAAAAATTACTACAATAAATGCAATATATCGATTGTTATCGATATGTCCATTAAAAACTTGAGATTTTTTTGATGCTTTGTTACCTGTGTTAGCAATATTAATTTGTAATGAATAGCAATCGAATAAATTTAAGAAAAAGTACAAAACCTCAGCGTTGGACAGCAAAACGTCGCCTTATCAGACAGATTAAGAAAGCAAGTGTTGAAATTCAAGTGACCGACCTCTGGAGCAAGTTGGCCGCCAAATCGATGCTCGAGTCCATCGTCTCGAGTTGGTCGGCGTTGCAACAAAGCGCGTCCGGACTCAGTTCCGGACACAGCTTCGTCAGGTATTTCAAGCCCTTGGGTTGCAACGGTTTAGCTGTGCCGTTGTACGGACAGTTCTGTTTCCTCATGAACGCGTTCATGTTGCACTCGCCGTACCAGATGCAGTGAGGGGGCTCCGGGCCGTCCGCGGCCGCCTCTTTGCGGCTCGTCGAGGCATTCGATTCAGCTGCATGAGTCTGTAACAAAAGAAAAAAAATATGAGTGATTTGCTTAATCCTAAGAAATACTAATCATTATTATATGAGTCATTTACATTGCGCAAATTTTCAACTGTATCAACAATGTATGGAAGAGTCTTATCTATTCAAATAATAATATCGAAAACATAAAATGACTCAATTCAGGCATATTTTTCATGTGAACAACAATCAATTAGACACATTAATTTAACACAAATGCACGTTGGACATTGATTAGGACTTAATTATATTAATATTATATAAATAAACCGATACATCCACATTTCACCTATCGCTTCAAGGTTTCCAGTTACGATTATTTCGCCTTAATTAGTTTCTTGTACAAAACTCGTCGATGACTCAGTTACTGACGTCACAAGAAATTTTTAGTTACTATCATAATTAACATAAACCAGTACTTACATTTTACATTGATATCATTTTAATTATTTACTATACGCTATAAAATCAAATAATTAATTTAAATATAAATATTAATTAGATATTTGTCAATTAAAGAACACACAAATGAATAATTATTGTTGTCAATTACTATAAAACGTTGAAAGAAGTTGCAGATCATATATTTCGAAATATACACGATATTTATAGACTGTTTGCCGAAAATAAAATTAGAAGTTTTTAAATAACCCGATGGATCCGCAAAAACCTACGAATGTTAACATTTTATTTTGGCTGGGACTCCATTTAAAAAATAAATCAATCGTCTTATTTACAGTTTCGTTGGCAAATGCGTTTCAATGGAACCGTCAGGTTTTGTTTTGAAATTTTATGGGTCGTAATGTCTGAAACTTTTGTAAATATAGGTACACATTTATTAGTTGGACTTGATGTATGGCATGTAGCAGAAAAAAACTAAACAGTAATTATAAGTCAATATTTGATTTGAAACTGAGACCCGTACAATTATATTAATAAAGATAAATATTATTTATTTTAAATTATGGGCCTACAGTAGTTTATTATTACCTAAACGTCCTTGATAATAAAAATGAGACACAACAACAAAAAAAATACGTATAATTACTCTTTGAACTTTACACGACATTAGAAAAAAATTTGTATATAAACTAAAAATTTATTTGTATTTTAATGAGTAACATGCAACATTACACTGATGACATAACTTATGTTAAGTTGGAATTAATGGCCTATTTCAGCGAATGTTTGTTTACTTATTTTACATATTGTTAATGTGAATAAGAGTGTGAAGCAAATTGTATTCAATAGAAACTAACAATTACTTTTGTTCAAAAATACATCATAAAATATATTATTGATTAGTTTTGTGTCCTTTTATCTTATTTTTATATTTGTTATAATAAATTGCACATATTTTTTAAATTTATAACTGTACCGTCAAATATTTCTTTTTAAGTTATGTTTATATTTGTAGAATATGTTAATAAAAATTCTTGGAAATTAATTAACAATTACATGATAAAATTTTGAACTAAGCAAATTTTAAGAATATTTATATTTATCATTTAAACAAGCCGACTTGTGCATTACGAAATAATTTTATTTAATATTTGCGATTTTATACATTTTTCTAAATATCCAAAGTTTACCATGAATATTTATTAATAGTTTTTAAATATTATATACAACATAAATACTCATTTCTCTCTCTCTCTCCAATTTTTTTTATTTATTATAGCTTAGTATGAAAATTATTGATTATTAGAAACATTAATTATTAAGTATTTTTAATTAATAAATTTTCAGGAACTTCTCAATTTATAATAATTTTTAAACAATGATGTTTAGATTACAAATAAAAAAAGTTATTCAGCAATTATTTCAGTTTTCTTTTTTCAAATTGAGTTAAAACATAATTTTTATATTCGTCGCTTTCTACATTTATGCATAAAAAATATTTGAGTTTCAATTTAATATATTTAATTTAATAATTATACACTTTTTGATCATTATTGTAATTAACAACATAATTTCTTGGTTTTCACTGCATTTATATTGGTGTGTAAATAACTGATATTTTGAAATAGGTTAATGAGTACTTTTAACTAAATAATTTATTATTAATATATGAAAGCAAATTGTTTTTTAATATAGCCCTGTATATAAATCAGTTTAGGTGTAGGCCCCACCCGAAAAATTATTGTTTCACTGGTGGTTATAACAAGCTTTGTATAGTTTTGAGGCTGTGGGATATTTGACGTAAGTAGAACCATTATTTTTTATATAAATTAAATTTAGACTCATTGAATGTGATCCTAAAGAAGTCAAAATTGGGCTTCCACATTTTAAGTAGAAACCAGGGTTTTTTCTTGTAGATCTGGGATCAACAAGTTTATATTATTGTTTTCGATTCGTACCTCATCTTGAATTTTTGTTTTCTAAATTTTAAATGTATGAAAAATATTGACACCGTACACAGTTTTCTTTAACCAAACCTGTTATAAATGCAAATGTTTTATTTTGGTGGATTTTTTAATTGATGTAAACACCACACAAACATAAATATAACATATATTGTTTTACCATGTTGAAGTTGACCTAGTTTCATTCTACGTATGCAATCAATTTTTTAATACATGCAACATTAAAAACTTCATTAAAAATTACGTGTGTCTACTTTATTCCAGTTAACAGACAATTATTTAAAAGCCAATACATCATAATTAGTCTTTTATTATATATAATAGAATAAAAGACAAATCATTCTAAATCTAGATATGTTATTGAAAAACAATCAACCAATCATATAATGAAACGTGAGAACATTAATAAGAAATTTGACCCCTAGAATATGACCCCAGCATGTCTGGGACGTAATTACACAGACCATAAGGCTATTTATTCCGTGGTAATTACATAAAGAGTCCACCGTTTCCATCGACCTCTGAACATTTTCAATGAAACGATTGGCGACCTTTGTGCATTTTACACAGCGAACAAGTTATCCTTACACCTTTACGTTTTAAATTTAAATTTTGCAACCACTTTTCGCAGGAAACACGATTCTCGGAGCACTTATGGAATTGTTGTTGCATCACCGAGTGTTATAACAATTGTTACAATATTAATGAAGCAGGAAGACTTCTTTTAACGATTACATATGTAAAAAAATTAAAAATGGTAATGTGGGTTACAAATTACAAATCAGCTCATGCGCCCTTGGGAAGTTTTAATCCGTATTTGGCCTATGGTACGTGTGTGTGTGTGTTTGGTGTCGAATGTCCAAATCCAATTTCTCGACACCATTGACATATTTTCGGCACCGATATTAATAACTCCGCCGCATTATAAACAAATGCACAGATTCCCCCCAATATAGAAACGAGTAAACAAACTTCGTTCAATTTAATGGTAATATTTTTAAAATGGACAAACAATATTCGCGAAAAACTATCGTGCATAAACATGCACATGTTTTTCAACGCGTTAAAATAACATGACGTTAGTGCGTATGCGGTTTATTTTTAAGACTGTTTTTATTAGAGTAGGTTTCAAACCAATTCGAATGTATATAACCTTGCGAATTACAAAACTCTTACATTTAGTAAAGGCAGACGAATCCGAATAAGTTATTGATTCCTATACTGGAACAATTTGCTTCAATTAAACAAATTACCTCCGTTTAAGTTCTGTGGGAAGCTTGTGTCCCCTGTATAAATATATAACTTATGAATCACGCTTTCATCGACGACAAGACACGCACCATGAATTATTTTTTATGGGAAATGTATGTTAAAAATTTTGTAAAGAAACAAGTGACCGTCTATGTTCTCATTAAGATATACAGTAGTTGCTATAATAAATTTTTCAAAATGTGAAATATTATAGTAATAACTACTTTTTTTATACCCTATTCTAAAAACTATTTTTTTTCTTATTTTATATATAATTTTTATATATTTTTTTCTAAATTGAGCAGCACATACATGGTAATATTTAATTTAAACAGAATCCTATATTTATATATTGTATTGTAAATTTGTATAATTTTTATGACAAAATTAGTTATCAGCGTAATCTTACACGTTTTCTGTAGAGTTGATAATTCTTAATAGCATCGTTACTTGTATGGAAACGAAGTATTATTTAATATATCCCATAAATCAGTCTATATATCCTCCTTTACGATGAAAGAGGTCTTCATCAAAGGCCCAAAAGCGTTCCCATGCCATAATTGAACCACCACCATATTTTACAGTGGATATAATAAAGTTTTTATGTAGTGTTGCCTCTAGGAAGCAGACCGTCATTTTTAAATAAATTAAATTAAAACTCACCACTAAAAGCTACCCCCGTCTCCACAGTTTTTGTAACTTATTAACAATATTTTTCGTAGTCGCCACTCTTTAATTTTTATAATAAAATGAGAAACAATTAACTTGTTTAGCCGTAAACTCTTGGTTCTCACGGTCTTGGTAAAGCTGAGTTATAATTTTATTTGCAGTTTAAGATTTCACTACGACCCAATAGTAAATAATTATAATAAGCAAAGAGACTACTAGTAAATAATAAACTGAAATTCACACAGGCCAATGAAATACTATATACTAAGAAAATCTGTAATATAACAATACCAGAAAAAGCAATAAACATAATATACAAAGACAGTCAATACATGTACTACAGCTGATTTTAAATAAATTTTAATAAGTTGTTATAATTATGACCACTGCTATGGATAATTAACAAACGTTTTATCAGTATACTACAATGTTCGTTGGTAAAACACACGTAAATATTCATTGTGACGAAAATATGTTTATAACTTTGATCGTTTAAAATTTATTTTAATAAACTTTAAATGGACGTAAGCAGATTGTGATAATTGTTCCTTTAAAAACTATAAATTAACAATTCTCACAGTGACTTGCGCTAACAATACAATAGTTTTTTAATGGAATTACTTTCGACTGTGAGAGTTAATCTTATCTAAAGCAAATGTTCAATGTAAACTAGTCGGTTGAAACTGCCGCTAATTAGAAATTTTTAGTTGTGATTACCTTGGTCAACTTTTTCGAAATATAAAATATATTTTATAAAAATTGCCGGTTATTATTTATATTGTTTGATACATATAATATTTTGTTATTAATTTAAAATGCATTTAATAGTAGTTCATATTTTTTCAATTTTTTTAATATCACTTTCAATCGGCAAATTATTAAAGAGAATAAATTTCGTTCAAGACACGGAACTTTGTATTTTATACTGTATACAATAATAAAGTAGGGGTAAAACAAAGGAAACGTCGAGTGATAAAACACGGTCAGTGACTCAGTTTTACTGAAAATTTGTAAATAATTAAATATAAAATGATTCATAATTAAAATATTTTACTCTATCACATTGTTGTGGTCAATGTACATATTTCATCCTCTGATACCACATTAAAAAATAAATTTAATCAAAATTTCATAAATTTACTACTATAAATCTTAATTAGTGCAATTGGCTAACTTTGAACGAAAAATTATTTAGTCATAATGAAATTAAAGTGAAATATCTAATCTATCATCAATATAAATAAATATAATAATAAAATAATTACTGGTTTAATTTAATCTATTATCATGTGTCATTTATTAAAGTGAGCTGTTTAACTGAAATCCACAAATCCACTATGAAAACTTTCTGAAATTTATTATGTTCAGGTAGAATACTGAGGACAATAATAAAAAAAATCAGGGAATAGAAATCATTAGCCTCTCAAGTAATTTGGACAGGTACACAATTTGTTAGCAATGAATATTGTTTAACAAGTTTAACAAGTTCATCTGGTTTTCTGAAAACTTGATAAGGATTTGGTTATTACCAAAAAGTATGATAGTAAATTTTACGGTTTATATATATAGGAAATAGGAAGCATAGGGAAGCTCGATGAAAGTGAGTTCTTTAACGGAAATCAATCACTAAAATTTCCTGGAACTAATTGTCCCTAGATGACCAGATAAAGGTCTCGGGTGGACAATACAAAAAACAGGAAATGAAAAATGAATCAAGTGTATTTAATAAATTTTAAGGGTTTAGAAACAAAACAATGTTTCTTAAATTGACTTATTTATTTTTTAACAAAAATTGTTTAGCAACGTATAATTAAACTTATTTTCGATCTGTTGTCAAACAAAATAATTACCAGTACAGTTTAATCAATTGTCAGTTAAAGTTATATTCGTGTAAAAGTAGGATAGTGAATTTTACGGTTTATACAAAGGAAATAAGCACGATGAAAGTGAGTACCGTTCTTTAATTGAAGTCAACTATAAAGTTTTCTTGGAATTAAATGCCTCAACAATAGGTAAGTGTTTGAGGTGAACAATTCGAAAATCAGGAAATGAAAGATTTGAAGTATCATTAATAATTTGGACAGGTACAAAACATATTAACAATAAGGTATTTCAAGAATATTTAGCAAGCTTATTCATGGCCAAATTAAAGGCCAAGAAGTACCAATACATTTTCTGTATGATTTTCGAACAGTGTTCCAACATTTATTTCCAAAATAGTCTAACTGTACAATTAAAATATTGTATAATTAACATACTTTCTCCAAAAGGCATTTCCAATAAATACATAACCTAATTAGAATTGGAAATGTACAAAATCGAAAACGTTCACAATAACAGAAATGTAATATCAATGTAAACACTTACCGTGCATAAATATAGGAACAAAACCACACAAACGAACAAACGTCTTGTCAGTAAAGGTACACAAGCCATATTTTTTACGTGCACCACCCGCTTCGGGCTCCACCGAATTGAATCCGCTCGAAGCACTCTAACCAACGTTCGAACTTATCTCGAAGCAACTACCATTGTTATTTAAGGCGGTTAGAAATAATGTACTTGTCCCACACCTTTTTTATCAACAAACGACAGATAAAAACTGACTCGTCTACGTTCTCGGCTGACAATTTCCATCGAACGATGAACATGAAAACCGCACATGCGCAATTCATACGGTATTAACTGAAAGGACGGTTGCCTAAAAAAATCGAACGTTCGCGATCTGCTACTCGTGAATGCGTCGGGACACTTGTCATTAAGTTATTTTGATCTTAAACTATATTAACTAATACATTATACCAACATAATTGTAAGCTAACATATTCAAAAATAATAATGAAATAATTCATTAATACGAAAATATTATTTACAGAAATTTTAAAATTTTGTTATTCCAGAAAACGATGACCCATAATACTTCTACATTGTAATAATTTATTAATTAGTGTTTAAAATATTATTTCTATATTAGGTTTATTGGGTAAACTTTTCGACATATTTCCAGCAATTACAATCGGTAGAATCAAAGATTCAACAAATATACTTTATATAGTTACAGCATGTATAAAACGAAGTAAGTTAGAGTAATTTTCTAGTTGCGTCTCTTTTTACATCATAAATCTATTTTTTTAATGGACAGTTAAAAATATTTTATCATGAAAAAAATATTTCTCAAGAAATGAATTTAAACTGCGAACTTTTAGTTATTTTAGAAAATAGGTTTTTACTGTTGTATAAACAATTTAGTAGTAGTTGTATATGGTGCTTTTATAAAATAAAATACTAAAATATGAATACATCTATTTTTTGGAAAAGGCAAATAATAATGGCGATTACTGATATGAGGCAGGTGTCGCAGAGTCTATGAAAACGATTTTATTGACATAACGTTAATATTAAAATATAAATGTTTTAAATTTTTATTCTTTAAAACAGAATATAAGTTAAGGAGAAGGGTAATATGTTGTGAAACCGACAATTAAAGAAGCAATAACAATTTTACATTAAATTTCGATGAAGTTCTCCAGAGATACTTTTAATTGTGTCTCTTCACACCAATTCAAAAACTACTTTGTACTGTGGGTGCCTGGTGGATAAAGTTGTGGAAAGGTTTTTAATATTACATGACCTTTTTATTACGATAAGGCGTGTTTTTTTATTAAATAAATGTGTATTTCCAGTTTAAATTACTGTGACAAAATGTTTGTTGTTAAAGAATTAAATCGCCCAATTCCGAATTTGAATTCTAACAAATACGGAACAAAAAAACGCGGATTTACTATGTATTGGTACGGTATATTTGATTGGCTAAACAGAAGTACAATAAAGAATAAATTATTTTGCATATTTTCAGGATATTAATTAAAAAAGTCTATTTTGCGGACTAAATTTATATGATATAAGTACTGATCATTTGAATTATATATTATTAATTATGTGTAAATAAATATAAAATTTTTTGTATATGTAATATGCCTCACTAGAGTGAAACGAGCCGCCACTGCCACAGACACACTTATTTACTGCACTCGATCTTTTCGACGTTCAAGTCAGTTATTACGTTTACTTAATTTTGACATTCTGTGAAACTCGGGCTTTCAAAGAGAGAACAATTTCAGTGAATAAAAATTTCAATGTGTTATAAAATACATAGAAATAAAAAGATAGAAGAATATGTTGAACAGACGTATGTCGTCTGGGTAGAATACATTACATATTTGCTCACCTAACAACAAAAGTAGACGAAATAGTAAAACAGTTTTCTATTGGATAAATACTGATTTGTATACGAAATATTTTTTAGATTTTATATAATATATAAAATGAGTAGCTCATAACTTTATAACTACTAATTACTCATCTGATTTTAACCAGCAATTGAATAGAGAATAGAAATATTCAAATAAGATATGACAAAACCACCTTTAGGCACATTTTATATAAATTTCACTTAAAGTTTGTTGCTCCACTCCATTATCTCACTGTATAACTTATAGTAACATCATATAATATTTTCTAAATAACTACCATAAAATCTTTGTTTCGTTTTCTTAATAAAAAAAAAATACTAATAAAAAGAACTTAAATTTTAATAATCCGCCTATTTATTGTTCGCACTACACACGAGAGACAGTTCGTGCGTTCACGGATCTGTCGGATCGGTGTTCTGCGACTAAAATTTAGTTTATTTCAAAACAATAATAAATCTCAATTAATAAAAAATTGAAGTGGTTAATTTAAATAATAAGACGACGCAATAATTCAATAACAATCGAATCCAATCAAAATTGTTTATTGTGTCCTGTCACTTGGACAGTGTCAATTCAGTTGGCAGCCCTGCTGAGTAATCGTGACAAATCACAAGTTCCCCTAAAGTCGTCCATTTACGTGAAGACGGAGATGACGTTTCGTGTTAAAAAGGATTGTTCGAATTTCTAAATAAATGGTTTAAAGAGGGTTTTTGCATTTAGGGCATAGTTTAGTTTTTTTAGAAGCACCATGGATTATCTGGATCAGAACGGCGGTTTAGGTCTGACTGGCGAACAGACAGAAAAGGTATGGAAAAATTATTGTCACTTTGTTTATTTTAATGCAGAACGTAGATTAACAGTGCGATGTTTTTGGAATTTTCCCCATGGTTTAATTAGTTAAATCTGTGCCTTTTGTAATTAACAACTTAAAATGGTTGGTTTAAGTGTAACAGTTTTTCAGTCAGTTTTAGGTCACAATGTAATAAAACTTTTGCCATTTTTTTTGTTTGGAATAAATTAACACAGTGTAAAGTAAGTAGGTTAAATGCAATTCAATCTACATGGCAATATGAATGCCTGCTTTTAAAAAAACTGTACAATTAACCTGTGGAATGGAATAGTGATTTCAGCTCAATATTTATTAGAGTAAGACTTTGTAAATTATAAAACTCATAACGAAATACATTGCATCCAGAATAAAAGAAAGTTCTATAGAAATGAAAAAGGTCTTAAAATGTTAAAATAAACAAGTCATTGACAATGACAATGGCGAATTGTCATATTGGTATTATGACATAAATTTTGTTGAAAATTTAAACTGGTACACAAACTTCTATTGAATTTAATTTAGATATATCTGGTATTTATGCCAACTTCATCAAATTACAAATAAAATTTATGTAGAATTAAGTTCTCAGTATTTGTCTCTGAAGATGTATGAACCTAAAATGAAAAAATAAATAAATTAATATTCTTACAGAACTACAATTTAGATGTATTTTGATATAATTTATTTAAATTAATTTAAAATTTTAATAAAAGTATTTATTAGTAAGTATTTTAAGTACAATATGTGTAATTTTAATGAAGGTTTGAAAATATAACGGGTCTTAAGGAATTAGTTGTCTGTAGTAGAATGTAATTCGTAATTTAGTTATTTTTTGTTACAGGTTATGATTATTCTGTATTTCAAGCATAAAATTTAGTAAAGTAAAAGTAGTAATAAGTATTTTAAATACAACATTATCGATAATTATATTTAATTGATGGTTGAGTATATTACGTGGAACGATTTATTTTTATTTTAAGGAGAAAGAAGTTCTTATTAAGAATTAATATGCAGGTTTATTTTGTTATTGTTATTAGATCAATATTATATTTAAAGGACTTATCTAAACTGAAATCTATATATTTTTGAACAACTTTGTATATAATAATAAAAGAATAATATAAGACTCTAATACCTAGTATCAATGACTTCATTAAGCCTACATTTTTGATAAAATGAACTATATTATTACTTTGATAATCTGTTATCTTGAGACGATAAAGTTTTTAAAATAATATAAATGATACACAATCGGTTCAATTTATCATCCTATAATTTCTGATATGTATATGTATATCTATGTATATCTCTCTATATCTATGTATATCTATCTATTGAATTTGAACATCACACATCTATTTTGCAGTAAATTAATTTAATCGTTATTGTTTGATTTCTGCTTCCAGGTCCTCGAGTTTCAGAACCTGACTGGCATCGAGGACATAGCGATATGCCGGGACGTCTTGGCCCGTCACTCGTGGAACCTCGAGGTGGCCGTCCAGGAGCAGCTAAACATCAGAGAGGGCAGACCGTCAGTCTACGCGGTGGAGACTCGACCGCCGCAGGTGGTGAGCGACGATCCGATGCTGCCTGCGCACTCGTACTACGCCCCGCCGACCGACGGTTCCGGTTCCGGCCTCCGCGGCGTCATGCACGCCATCTTCGGCCTCCTGTTCAACGTCGCCTACACCACGGTCGTCACCTTCGTGCAGATCGCCAGACGCATGCTAGGTTCGTTTCCGTTTTCTGCATATCCGTGCGGGTGAGATGTGCCCTCTTCGGGGTGTCCAAGGAAATTGTTCGCCGTTTTTCAATTAAGAGTAACATGTCCCGTTTTCTGGTCGTTACGCTAGACACTGCTCAAATATTTGTCAGTAGCAGTTAAGGCGATTGAGTTTTGAAGGAAAAATAAGTAAATTGAAGAATTGGTTAGAAAGTTAAAACAAATTTTCCAATAATAATGTCTTTCAAATTTGTCCTAAAACTGTACTTTTACATTCTGTTTTAGTTATAAATGTTAAGGTTTTTTTATATGAAAATTCTATAATTTCTTTCAAATAATATTATTTCTCATTAGTAAGAGAAGTCAAATCTAGTTATTGGATTTTATTTGCAATTTTATTTTATTGTTATTGAAATTTTTACATTTTTTTTTATATTTTTGTTATTTTTGTGAATGTTTTATTGGCACCAACTTTATCAAGTATATGAAACATATATTAATTATAAATCATATCAGGAATACGCCAATTTTTCTAGTTCCAAAACTAAGTTCAAATTCAATAAATTAAATAATTTAGAAATATACAAGATTTAATCATCATAATTACTATGTTTACAAACTTATTTTTATTTATTTTTAAACTATGTTTGTCTTCTATTATAAATTATATAATTGTTGCCATTTATATAATAATATCGTATTTTCTTGCCAATTTTATTACGTTTGGATCTAAAAATTTTTATTATAAATTTCAATAATAATAATCCTTTAATTTATCAAGTAAAATAAATGTAATTAATTAGATATTTTATTTTTTATTGTAAATTTTCTAATGAACATGGTTCTCTTATTTTTTACATATTATTTATTCTATTATTTTGTTTTTTAATTTCCACATATTATTTTAATAAAAATTTTCTTTAGTCCTAAAAGGAACTCCAAATTCTCTTATGAACTGGTATATTAAACAGCAACAACATTTCAGTTGGAAGAACAATTTTATGTGAAATGAACAATCATTTATTATGAAAAAAATACAGGTGGTAAAATTATTAGCATGTCTTTTCAGGAAAATTGTTTTAAAAACAAAAAAAAATACTTATTTTTTTATATTTTTACTTATAATATTATTCATTATAGTTATTGGAAAAATTATTTAGAAGGCTATTTTTTTATGAAAAAACAAAATAATTTGACATTGTCAAAAAGAAAAAAAGAGAACGGTACATGTTATTTATTGACATCATATTTTCATTATATGTACGTCATTTGTCTCAACAAATTCCTACTCTTCACGTTTTGATGCGTTTTGATTAATAAAACACATCCCTTAAAATAACTTAGTAGTAATCTTGACAGTCGAAATAACGAATAAATTAAGTTATTTCCCCGCGTGAACAGGAATCGAATACCGTCCCCGCACCGATCCAGTGGAAGAGGTGATGGAGTTCATCAGATCGTACGAGGACCGTTACGGCAGCACCCATCCAGTCTTCTACCAGGGCACGTTCTCGCAGGCGCTGAACGACGCCAAGCGCGAACTCCGCTTCCTGCTCGTTTATCTACACGACGCGGACGCGACCGACACCGAGCTGTTCTGCAGGAGCACGCTGTCCAACAGATCGTTGGTGGAGTATGTAAACGCGCACTTCCTCTTCTGGGGATGTTCAGCCCATTCCGACGAAGGTTTGTTAGTTTTTTTTTTTAATTTTTATGGTGTGCTCTCACCCCGCAATGACACGTCTCACCCGCAGGTCGACGCACCATGAACGCGGTCAAATGCGGCGGCCGGAGGCCCTTCCTCGGCGTGCTCGTCCTGAAAGAAGGCCACATGACGATCGTCGGCCGGCTGGAGGGCCACTGCGAGGCGGGTCTGTTGGTGCAACGGTTGCGAGCCGTCGTCCAGGAGTTTGATAGGAATTTGGTGCAGGCACGTGCCGATCGCGTCGAGGCCAGCATAAATCGGTCGTTGCGCCAGCATCAGGATGAGGCGTTCATGGAGTCGCTGCGTGCCGATCAGGAGAAGGAGCGTCGCAGGGAGGAGCAACGCCGACAGGAGGAAGCGGAACGATTGCGCATCGAAGAGGTATTATATTGTAGTTGACAAAACGCAAATTATGAATGTATTATTTTTTGATATCTACAATTTTGATCTGTTCGAGCTCTGTTCGAGCTCTGTTCGAATTATCACAAAAATTACGAAAATAATATATCCTAAATTAAACATATTTTTGGCTAGATTGATTTTTTCGATATTTTGAAGGCAAAATCAATTATGAAATATAAAAGTTGTCACATTATTTTTATATTTTGAAGAGGTATATATTCGAGCTAATTACGTATATTATAAATATTTGTAATTACGTAAATTGTAAATTAATTGTAAAAAAATGTAGCAACATTTAGTTACATTGACAACATTTTACATGATTTTTATCCGTTTTTATTTGTGCCATTCGACAATTGTCAAAGTAAATTGTTTTCGATCAGACGTAGTCTAAAAATATTCACTGTTCACGGACGTGTTCCAAAGGGGATTATCTGAATAAAAAATAAATTAACAAATACATTAGAACTGCAGAAATGTGGTTTCCGTTGTACGTAGTCAATTTTTTTTATTTTGACTTTACAAAATGACGACTGATTGACATTTTTTCATTTTTTTCCTTTTTTTCCTTTTTTTTTTTGGATATAAGCAGCCCTAAAAAATTGTCAAAGTTAGTTTTCCAAATCGGTTATACTTAAAACATCGCAGTTGCAAAGAAGAAAATCTGTTGATAATTGCTCGAGATATATAAGTTTTCGGTCAATTTTTTTTACTATTATCTTTTAAAATATTTAT
This sequence comes from Aethina tumida, assembly GCF_024364675.1. Lineage (NCBI taxonomy): Eukaryota > Metazoa > Arthropoda > Insecta > Coleoptera > Nitidulidae > Aethina > Aethina tumida. Next base: position 67,904,611 of record NC_065435.1, read on the forward strand.
ACTTATATGAAACTGTCCAGTCCTGAACCATGTATTGGTTTTTCTATTTCTCTAGTCTTTCACATTTTTTAATTTTTACTTAACACTGGATCACATTTTTCACATTTCACGACAACCTTGAAACCTAATCATCGGATACTACGTTCAGTAAAATTTTTCCACCACATTTTTACACGAAATACTCATTAAGCACAGCAAAAAAAGAAAAAAATTTAAATTTTTATAATTAATATCTAAATTACCATAACAGTGCGTCATGCATATATATTTTTTTGAAGCACCGTTTGGGACCTAAATCTTTACCTTTTTCAATTTCAATTCGATATATTGTATTCTAAAACATCTAAAGAGATAAATCATTTTTAAATATTTAACGGTTTTTGACTAGCATGGCATATTATTTTATTTCAACTTAGTAATGCCTAAACACGTTTACTTTTTGATATGACGTGCCACAAAGGTTAAATATTACTCAGAGTACTGAGATTTTGTGTAAATTCCACACTCAAGTTGGTGCTGAAAATCAACGCAAGTCAGGACGTCCACACAAAAACACTCCCAAGATTAACAAAATTAAAAAATCTTCAAAGATCCTCGCAAAACATCAATACAAATCAAAAAGGAAATTTCGACACAATTTAATCTAGATGTTAGTAGCATGATGCGGGACTACATGCCCGAGTTGCAATTAAAAAACAACTGCTATCAAAGAGAAACAGAGCGTCCTGTCTGACATTTGCAAAATACTACTTGTCATGGACTCAAGAAAAATGGAGGTCTGTTCTTTTAGAGTGATGAAAGTAAATTTAATTTGTAGAAAATTTGTGAGATGGCCAGTGGGGCAATGACACCATTTTAAATATTAAATTCCTACGGTTAAAAATAGTGGCGGAAGCATTATGGTTTGGGGATGTTTTTCTTGATCCAAAGTTGGAACCTTGATTCAAGTAGCAAAGTAAAAAGAATCGTTTTCAATTCACTGGCATAACTGGAAAACACCATGTTATTATTTGCCGAGGGAGAGATGTTGATTATTTCAACAAGGCAATGTTCAACCCATACAGGTGTAGTGGCACAAATTCCTGTAGATACATTGCAGAGATAAATTTTATCCCCAAAAATGCCAAGCAGTGATAGAAGGTAAAGGTTACGCCACAAAATATTGAAATGTATGATTTATTGATAATTTTTTATGAATATTAATAAAATATTCCATATTTTTTCAAAACCAAAAAAACAAAAACCTCCGAATATAATGATCATTGTGATTAACTGATTAATCTTGCAGTAAATTAGATTTGTTCAGATTTGCGACAGGAAAAACATTAAGTAACATTTGTAACAAGTAAATGAATATTCCATACTTTTTTCCAATAACATATTTTTTATTGATTTGTCTTGGTGATATTGAAGAAAAATATTCATTTTAGTTTAGTATTCATAATGTTGTAAAAAAACTAAAAAAAATTGTGATAATCAAATATATTTTCCATATGTCCGATTTGAACTGAAATGGCCAGTTGCAAATCTAATCTAAACGTCTCTTGGTGTTGCAGGAGAAGAAGGCCGAGGAGGCGCGCAGGCTCAGTATCAAGAAAGAGAAAATCGAATCGGTCCACAAAGTGCCTGAGGAGCCGGACTCTTCACATCCGGACGTGGTGCACGTGGTATTCAAATTGCCGTGCGGCAGCCGCTTGGATAGGCGTTTCCTTAAGACACATTCCCTAGAAGTAATTAACGCCGATCGATCGCGAAATCGTACATTGGATATAACACGTCTCTCTTCTGTTTCAGCACGTGTTCTATTTCGTATTTTGCCATCCGGAAGCGCCCGATTCATTCGAGATCACGACGAACTTCCCGAAAAGAGTGTTGCCTTGCAGGCCCAACAACTCCCAGGAATCGATCATGACACTAGAACAGGCCGGCTTGAAAACGCGGGAAGTCCTGTTTGTGAACGACCTGGACGCCTAAAATCATACAACGGACATTTTATAGTTGTGCTCTTAGGATATGCCCTCATTTCACATACTTATTTATGTAATTTAGTTTTAATCATCGTCTGATTTTTTTGTTTGTCGGATTTTAGACCACTCAATGGGCTGAGGTCTACTTAATTCCTATTATTTTTTTTTTCATTGGATTATAGTTATGACATTAGGATTAAATTTGTTGAAATTATGTTTAAGGGAAATTATACAAGCAAATGCAAAGTATGAGAGCAGTTATACTTTGTTTCTTGTAGTGATGATAAAAAATTTTCAGTAGTGCCAATGTCTCGATTTTAAAGCACATCTATTTTTTATCTTCTCCACTTCCTCGTTTTCAATAATATGTGTATTTTTCTATATCCAGAATAGTATTACCACAATACATAAGTAAGTAATTGTGTAAATACATCAAATTTCTCAAAGTGTAATTTTTTAAGTACGTTACTACATTAAGATTTTTTGTAAAATTAATACAAATGACATTGGATTCAGTAGCATTTGATGTGATAACACGTTTAAACTATTACTATGTGATTATTTTATATTTTAACAAGCATTTATATTGCACTTATGTGATTTTTTATCCTCTGAAAACAGAACACATGAGGGTAAATATTTTAATAAGGAAATATTTCTGGTTTCTTATGTAAATATGTAAAGAATAAATAAATTTTGTTATAATAGTGTTTTTATTTTCATATTTCAAATAACGTAATAAAATTGTGGGAGTATACAGATATTTATGGTTTGTATGAAAGTGTTAATAAACATGTGACAGTAAATGAATCCACCATCCCATAAAAGCTTGCCATATATTATTAATATATTTCATATTTGTTGAGTTAAACTTCAAGTTTAAATTGTAATATTTTACTTCGTCTTATTTAATAAATCTAGTTTAGTGTACACTAATCCATCTAAGAGGAGTGGTGCAAATTCTAGTATAAAATTTTTAATTCCCATTACAAATAAAATTGGCATTCTCTTCAAGACACTATAAAGATTCCCATTTCTGAAGTAGTAAATAAATGATAATTGTAATTGGAATATCATTATCATTTTGAAATCTTAATAAAAATTAAAATACTTTTTCTTAAAAAATATTTTATTCACCTACAAATTATGTAACAAAATAACTGAACTATCCTAAAATGTACAACAAATAATTTAATGTAAATTTTTGCCATTGACATTCCGATGCTGTATCGATGCCACAGCGTGTTTCACCGTATTCTTCGGAACATCGTCGATTTTCTCAATTTTAGATTTACAGCCATCAATTGTTTCTTCGATATTTCCGTTCGGTATGCTCGGTATGTTGCCGTTTTCCGTCTTTTCTTTTATTTTTGGATTGTGATGTGGGGTTGGATCCAGCACCAATCCTCGCATGAACATGGAAACAACTGACCAGGGTACAATTCTGAAAAATAATAAATAACATCAATTAATATGTATTTATATGATTCTTTATGTAGTTTTGAGTAGATAGATAATTAATAAAACTATACAAACTCATTTAATTATTTAAATGATTTGTATTTTACTGTACATGTAAATGTCGTACCGATGTATTTACTTAGTGTTTGTGTCACATTCAATTGACACCTTTTATACAAAATATGCTAACTGTAATATTAACAATGTAAATCTACAGATTTTAAAATCCAATATTGATTATTTACTATTAAAATTGTAAGCAGTCTAAATCTTACAGTCTCAATATTAAGCCAATCCTAAACACATTAGGCATCATAACAACAGTTTCTTCCTTCTGCAAAGCCTCAATGATCCTATCAGCAACATCGTTGGGTTTCAGTGTGGGCAGGAACCTCGTATTCACGTCATTAAACATGCCAGTCGACTGTATAAAATAGGGACAAACGACCGACGTTTTCACGCCATAGATCCCCTGAGCCTCCAGTTCCACCCTTAGAGCTTCGTCGAAGCCAACCGCCGCGTATTTCGAGGAGCAATAATCCACAAGTTTGTATGTGCCGACGAAACCGGCCATCGAAGCCACCGTGATTATGTGTCCGTGGTCGGTCTCGATCATCTTGGGCAAGAACGCTTTTACAGTCTGCAAAAAAAAGTGCGAGTAATAAAGAGAAAAAATTAATTGGACGCAATTACGTAGAAAATTATGCGTGTCAAGTACTCGTGTCGTAATAGGAGAGAGTAAATAAAGCTGCAACTTCAAATTTTGCATTGAATCATAAAATCAAACAGACTAAAAATGCTTAAAATCGAATGGGAGAAATCTGCCAGTGTTTTTACGAATCACGGTTACGTATTTGACATTTACATAAGACTCGATAAATAAATTTATGAGGATTAATTATTAAATCGTACATGTACGTATTTTTATAAAAATGTACATATTTAGTGGTTAAGTATGATTATATATTAAAATGTATTTATATATTATAATAATAGTTTTCGGAACAATGAAAAAAAAACTGTGGTTAAGAATTTTAAATTTAAATTAATTCGAATATTATATGACGAATAAAAATCAATAGACCTTTAAAAAAGAATATATACATTATAAAAATATTAAATTAATTTATATAGTAGTAAATACAAACAATTTTTAGTATTAAAAAAAAGTAATATTAAAAAATTAAAAAAAAAAAACATTTCTTTCTTGACAATTTTACTAAAGTAAAGAAAATCTTAATTAATATTGAAATATATTGATATATATATATATATATATATATATATATATATATATACAGTGTGGCGTATTTGAAAGCGGAACACTCTCATAAAATTTGTATTTTTTGTCTGATTTTAGTATTTTTTTTATTGTAAAGTATGAAAATATGTAGTTTTATACAAAATGTCACGTTTTTTGGTCCAAAACCAAAACCTACAGGGGATTTTTTAGGCATGAAAATTGAAGAAATAATACTAGCAATGATTAAGTACTCTTGAAATGGGCATATACCAAATTTCATTAAAAATATTTTTAATTCTGTGAAAAAAATAAGTCATTTTCTTGTAAGGAATTAATTTTTTAATGAAGTAGTCTACAGAATGAAAAATAACACAAATTATCCTATTTTTTAAGAATATTGGAATATTATACTAATAATACTATACAAGCTTATGCTCTAATACCCAAATTTTATTTGCTTCCATCAATCCATCATTTAATTGTCCTTTTACTACTAAATTACGAAATTTAGAGTTTTAACATTATTTGTTGAAAAATAATAATAAATGATAATTTGTACTTCGACAGTTTATTCTATAGATTACCTAATTAAAAAATAAACTCATATAGTTTTTATTTTTTTCACAGAATTATGAATATGCATTTTTTTATGAAATGTAGTATATAGCTATTTCAGGGGGTGCTTAATCCAGTAGTAGTGTAGTTAGATTTACTCTCAAATGGACATACTGTATACAGTGGGGTTGTAGAAAGTAAAACTCCTCCCCAAAAAATATTATAAGCACAACTAATAATTCAGAAGTTAGTGAAATACTAACACTGTGTTCTGTTTTGTAAACCTTGACCTGTAATACTTATTATTTGTAGGACCGTCGATTTTTTTTTAGTTATAAGCACTGAAGAGTTATTTTGGAGAATTATTTAACATTAATGAATCGTTCATAACTTTCTAACTACTAACCCCATTTTAGCCAGTATTGAATGGAAAATAAAAGTATTTTTAAATGAGATATCACAGACTACCTTTTCTATTAAAAAGAGCTGATCGTGTCCATAGGGTACTGGGTAATATGTCAACATGTTAAAATTATGGTATAAATTAGACTGACAACATTTTATATGATTCTTTTTTATGTTCTATATCTTGTTCCATTAAAAAGTTTCTCATTTGATGACTTATCATGATCTCACTGTACATTCAATATCTATATAAATATTAAAAGTTTTTTATCAATTAATAAACATCAAATCCATTAAAATAAAAACTAATTCATAAAAAACGCCTCATATTTTTGTGGTAAAATTTTATGACGATGATAATAAATTCTCTTATTAGAAACTTACAGTTAAAAGATAAATAAAAACTTATGGAAAATTTTAATGACATTTCGCATTAAAAATTATTTATTTTCGTTAAAACTATAACAGTAAACATTTTATTAGTTTTAAATCAGGTTTATTGTTTGGCACTAAATATTAAAAGTAGTAAACATAATCATAAATTATGAGAAGGGCGGAGACTTTAATTCTAGATCAGGCAACAAGCCCCGTACGTATAATTCATATAGACACAATTAAATAGAATCTTACCCAGAAATGCGCAATGATATTGACATCAAAAGTCCTCTTGATAAGATGATCGGGAGTGTTCAACAACAAATTGCCTGACACAACGCCGGCATTGTTTATAAGTATGGTCACCTGAAATTACGAAACAATATAATTGAAATTAAAAAATAAAAAAAAATATATTGTATAAATTTCTTACATCACCAACTTCTTTTCTCGTTATGTCCGCCGCTCTGTACACATCGTCCTTATCTGCAATATCACATTTGAAAGCGTAAGCGGTACCACCGATGCCCTTCACTAAATTCACAGTTTCTTCCAAGCCTGCAAGAACAAAAACATATTGTAGCGAATGATGCGTTTCGACATCAGTAAATTTATGTACCACAAAGGTTAACGATAAGGAAATGTCAATGCACGTGCATTTACGGAGAAATTTAATGCAACCGAATTAAATTGGGTATAAAATTGTCGGTGGAAAAACGCAGTTAACTGCAAAGAAAGTCGTGAAAGATTACCATTAACTTATGCAGATTCCCTGTTTTAAGTTGGTGTTTGAAAACTGTTTAATAAGTTAAATGTAAACATTATTATTAATTTAGTAATGTCTTTATGGGTCCATTAAGTAGTAAAAACAACACGGTTGTGTGCGTTTGTCTCGTTCCTAGTTAATTATCGTAATGAAAAATGACAAGTACTAAGTACACGAAATAGTTATTAAATACTTAATGTTCATTTTTATGCCAATTTATTCGTTAGTTATGTGAATTTTTGGTAAAATGAGGTAACACGTATAAAGATTGTATAATGTGTAACATAAAAATTTAACTTTCTTTAAATAATGTTCGACATTATGTCAATCATGCATAAGTACTTATGTACTTTCTCCTTAATCAGCAATTATTTTTAAAAAATGCTTTCAATTATATCTGTGATTAATTAGCATCTTCATTTCCTGAATTTCGATTTTCTCGCCCAAAATACCAGTTGTAGAGAAGTAATTAGTCAGATTGCGTTTTATTTTCATGTAATTAAACATTGTTATTTTAAGAAATTTTTGTTGCGAAATTCACAAATGTAACTAATTATTTAAACGTGTAAATGTAAAGTAGTTGGTATAATGAGAGCAACTCTATGTTAAATATATGAGGAGCTGTACCAGGTATATATTTTCATTGCTCAGTGAATTTCAAATTTTTTACTTGTGGTCGTTTACTTATTAATTTGTAATGGTTTAATAATGGGACCTAGTGAAACCGTATTTTACATTGTAAATTAAATTTCAACTTTACCAAGAGTGAGTAAATCGTTTGAAAAATATTGGACAAATATGACAAAGAAAATTGCGTCCATAAATTGAAAAAACGATCAACGATTCCAGAAAAAGATGATGATAGATGTTTTGCCTTGTTCGTCACAATTTTCATACATTAACAAATAGAAAACAGGTGAAATCACGTCTAATTAATTTTGACATAATAATTATACAAACTATATAACTCTTCATAGAAGCTTGAATAAATATAGTAGAATATTCTGAAATTGGTCGAGTTTATGTCACGGATATGCGTCGAAACAAAACTGTTATTATAGAAAGTATTAATATTAAAATAGGTGTTAGTTATTTAGTCAATAAAAATTCCTTTCAAAATTATGTAGCATTTTATAAAATTAGAAGAGATTTTAGACTATAGTATAAAACATCATTAGTAAATTAATATTATTTTAATAGCCACATTAAATAAAATAATTATGGCTATAATATTTAACATTTTAAAAAGTTGCTATAATTATGATCACTACTCTATATCGCAAGACGATTCTAATTTATATTATCATGTTGCGAAAGTTATGTCAAAAGTACTTGACCAACATAAAATTGGGTAAAAAAACTGAATCTGACAGATTTAATATTCAATATAAAACAATATATGTACATTAAATATATGTGTGAAACACTTTATTTATTATTTATTACGTTACAGAATAAATTAACTCATTAATAATCAGATCAATTCATTAACCTGGATAAATTACTATTGTGTAATTAATATTTAAATGTGCGTGTATGGTAATTAATAATAATAGTAAATTATAATGCAACGCAATGCGCCAGATGATCGTAAATATTAATAAATAGTAATAAAATAACAAAAAACAACAAAACTTTTTTGGATTTTTTATTTAGCCTATAAATATTTGTTTTAAATTTTTATTAAATGTATTTTTTTATCAAATCGAAATTGCTAAATTATAAAATTATAAATTTCTTTAATAACAATAATAATTTATAATTTACTACAAAAAAGTACAATTTTTATATACGTTGGTATACACTGTGGACACTGTGGCTTACAACAGGTTTATTCGAGTTTATGTAATTACTCTTTTAAAACTTTCAGGCGCATACGCTGTAAAAATGTGCCTATTCGAGTTTTTCTTGAAATATTAAACTTCTTATTTGTTAATCAAAATGGTGTTCGTATTACAAGAGGCACTTAAACAGTTTTGGAATCTACTATCCAACTAGTTTTCAACAATTTATTAATCATTTAAAAACAGTTTCAATACTCTCCAAGAAATCTACTCTAACAAACCGAAGAAAACACTGAATTTAATTTTAAACAAATAAACCTTGAAATGTTTTCTTGTAAAGAATAAAACCGTAACCACAAACATAATTTGATATTTAAATATTGCATGTGACACAATATGTGTTAAATAATATAAATCATTAAATAATCTTCGAAATAAAATAAAATAATCGAAAGTGACATTCCTTATGAAGAATTTTACTTTTTTTACTTATTCACTTGTTTTATGTTTAGTATGCAATAAAAAAACTTGGAACTTAGGAAGAGCCTTAAATACGATTTATTCATTAGATGTTTATCATTAATACGGTTGAGATTAATTATTTATAAATGCAAACAAATTACGTCACAATTTTGGAGGTTTACCGGCCTTGGTCTACATAATTATTAACACGAATTTTTATTATTCATTTTACTTTTGTATTTTTAATGCATTGTTTTACGCGGTTTTTTAATTATCAATAACAATAAGTTGAGCTTTTGTTTACATTGTATTTTAATTATTGAAGAAAATACATTTTTCTCGCAATAAAAAATTGCGAAATCGACAAATATTTCACGAAGCCGAAGTGTACTGTAAAAAAATGAAGAAACAATATTTGTACGTGAATAATTCAGGAGCTCACTTTCACCTCGTTGCTCTCAGATGTAAAACGAAACGTCGATCTAATCATTTTAATTAAAAACCGAAAGGAATTTCGTCACTTACCAAAAAACGATTTAGAGGAATTAATGATTCATGTGCAATAACCTAGACCTTGGCAGCGTAAAGCCAAACGATTATGCAATCAATGTCTGTTTATGGTTTTTATATTTAATATAAAAAACGAACAATATTACAGTTCAATGATTTAATCTGCGGGAGCCTGAGATCGTGTGCGAAAATACAATTTAAAACACGTGAGGTCAACGTTATCATTGAAATTGTATCGGTAATTGAAACAATTATCATTGAACATTTATTTTTGTTGTTAATAAATGCAAATTTTGTTTGCAAATTTTTAAATAACACGTATATTTCTTGTTGTAATGTTAGTTTTAAAGTTTTAGCATACATTTAACTAATAAGTCATATTTATGACACAAATATTGTGATTCCAAAAAGAATGGATAGACAATATTTTTAAAGAATTTTCAGTTACAAGGATTTTAAAGTACGCCAAGAGTCGTACGGAATATTTCTTATAATCTACAACAAAATAATGATCAAAATTTAGTTTCTTGAGTTGCTTAAAAAATTAGTTTATAAAGGGCTCCCTGAAAGGCCTGTGTAGAATTCTAAACAAATTGTTGAGGTGAAAATTGTTCGATTTGCTTTATATTGTCTTAGTACAAAAATGTCAATGACAGAGATACAGGGTGTCAGTTAACGATTTATTTTCAATTTTATATTTTTATTGATAGAATCATGTCAACGTTATAAAACTTCGCATGCAACTTTTTTGACTTTCACTGTACATGATTTTGGAATGGTAATATTTATTCGTCAATATGTTGTGTTCAAAACAGATATACCTCGTTAATGTCGCTAGTGGCAAGCGTTTGTCAGAAAATTAATTTAAAGGAACACAAAAAAGCAAATGTTTAAAGTAATCACAGTTTTCTTGTATACATAGATACTATGAAGAAAATGAAACAAAGCAAGGTGTGGAAATGATGCATTCTTTGCATCATTTCCATACCTTGTTTTAGTGTTGAATTTTGCAATACGTCTTTGTAGATCTTGACCATTTATGTAGATATAACAAAAGTTTTAACAATTTTATAGATAATTTATTAAAATATCCGAGTTATTTTGTTTATAAATATTTTTGTCTTGCTTATAGTTCCATATTTAACTTTAAATAATTATCAACATTAATGCAACTTTAATTAGTATGTGCAACCTTTTATCTGTGAAAACAAGCCATATTAATAAGTTTAATGACTCAAATAAACAATAATATAATTTTTTGTTTGTCAAGAATTCAATACATATTTCATAATTAAACTGAAATTGATATAAATAAATATACATAAACTTTATTAATTGTCTCCAAATGAAATAGTTTCCAGAAACAGTTAGGAAAATATAATTTTTATATTTTAATTTTTATATTAAATATAATTAAAATAAATTTATATATGTTTAGTTTTTTTCAATAAATAAATAATAATTAAGGAATTGTTAGTGTGGTTAATAATTAAAAATACGTACTTCAATAATAAATAAAGTTTATAATTGGAATTAAATTTAAAAAAATCAATAAATAATTCTTTACTTAACTAACCTTTTACAATATCTTATTATCCATTTATTTGTTATTTATTATTTCTTATTTAACTGACCTCTTATAACATCTTATTATCCATTTGTTTGTTATTTATATTATTTTATTTAATTTATAGTGGAGTTTATAATTCTATTTAATTATATGAACTATTCCTGGTCGATATAATAATTTAATTATTTCCGTTTATAATATTCTTTATCATCGGAACTTGAGAATATTTTAATTCGGTATACATAATTCATTATTAACAATAGTTAATTACTTTATGTAATGCCTTTTATATCATATTGTTGTTTAACCTACATTAAATATGATTAAACCTTCGAAGGTTAAAGGTAATCGGTGATTATTAATTATGATAATTAAAATAATTTATTTAACAACAATACCTCATTTATTTGACCTAGTCTCCAGTTGAGCTTAAAAAAATCTTTAAGCTTCAATTTTTTTTATAAATTTTAACATATATGATTGTACATTTAGTTTTAATTGTTTTCGTATTTATAGGAGAAACTTTTTGCACAATATGTCCATTGTATACATGTGTGAAATTAGAATTTCATTTTGTAGCACCTGTTTATTGTGTATGTCACATTTCGGTACTTACATTTCCGGTTTACGGTTTAAAATTTACATAAAATGTTAAAATTGTTTAGCTTCATGGTGAAAAAAAAATATTACATTTCTCGTTAACGTTTTAAACAATAATAATAATATTAGGAGAAAACCTAGAAAATGTAAAGAAATTTAGCATTGACCTATCAATTCCATGTAGAAAGAACTGACATTTAAAGAATTAATTTATACTCACACGCAATCTCAGGTGTTATACAAGGTAAAATTTAGAACAAAAACATGTTTATATTTTCTGATAGAAAATGAAATGAAAATTAAAAAATACCGTTAATAAAATGAAAAAAGTATAATGAGAAAAAATGTTTAAATAATTAAGGAGTCTACTTTGTTGTCGAAAACTAATGTTCACATTTATGTGATTAGTAAAATTCTTAATGGTTTTTGTTAGTAAGACAACAGTAATTGGCATAATAAATTTAATGTTAATTTAATTAATATATTTTATGTTTTAATTTAGCTTGTATAAAGTACATACAAATTTTAAAGGTAAAGGACAAAAGTCCAGTGATTAAGTTAAATAAATCTAAGAAACCATTAATGTCCATTTAATTCTCATTTCGTTTAATGTTAGGTAAAAACATCGATGAAATTTTGAAATTATGTATGAAAACTGAAAATTTCAAATATATATTATATATTTTAAGGCAAAATTTATTAAAATTCTTTTAGGTAACCTTTCCACAAAATTTTTCAATTTTTAAGCAAAATTTTCTGAATATTTGAAATTTTTTGGGCAAAATTTGGAAATTTCCACAAAAATTTCACTTTTTTAAGACTAAACTAAATATATATTAGAAAATTTAACAACAGTCACAATTTTAGGAAAATAATTAAAAAGAGAAAATTTCCAAGATTTTATGAGGCTGATTTACCAAAATTTGTTAAACCTTCGTAAACAATTGAAAATGTTCAAAACTTAGACTTTCAGAATAAAAAATAAAAATTTAAAAAATTTGGAAATCATGAGAATGAATATAAATTTCTTTCATATTTGAGTGAAAAAATTGAAATAAGCTTTTCAACAGTTTATCAAAGCAATTAAAAAGGGGTATATATATATATATATATATATATATATATATATATATATATATATGTTCTTAACATCGACTTTCAATTTCTACCTTCAGTAAAAAAATTGAAATGAACATGCACAGGAAAGAAAAACATGTGTACTCACCCTGAACATTGATATCCCACAAAACAACGGTGGCACCCAATTTGGCCAAACGTAGGGCCAACAGTCTGCCTAAACCACCACCGCCACCGGTCACTAGTGCAATTTCACCACTGATGTCCTTAAATTGCTGCCACTTCCTCGGCAAGCACGCCCTGAACACAGCCTGCAGGATGTACGCCGCCGAAATCAGCAGGAAACCGACAATGTCCATTACGGACTTGGATAACGAAGAGTCGACACCCATTTCGCCGTCCTCACCTAGCTCACCTAACCATAAGCGCGTGCGATCACTGATCACCGTGCGTTGCACATCATCGTTTTTATAAGTTTGAACAGGAGCGTTGCCGGCCGCAAGGCTGAGTGACGCCAGACTCGGCTGAAACGGATGAGGATTGTTTTTTTTAGTTGGACGGTGCGGTGCGCCGATTAATTATTTAATGCAAGGTTTTCGGCACAACAAAGCCTAGTTATACTTTAATGGGACCAAAATTATAAATGATTATAATTAGTTGTACGTTGTAGTCCATTTAAGACGGAGACATCCCTCTAATTTTTATATTTATAACCCGATTTCAATAATTACTGTCTGGAAGGACAATTAAAAATGTCAATAGATATACAGGGTGTCACAAATTTGTTGATTTTGTCTTATACCGAGTATTTCCAAACAAGACAGAGGGCCGAATTAAGTATCCAAAGCTTAATTTTTATAAAAATTACTTTATTATCTGAGACTGTTTCACAAAGATTTACAAAAACTGACATTGGCTCATTTCGAAAAAGTATAATAATTTTTTGTTTAATTTATTCTTTTGACAAATAGTAAAAACTTCCCAATTCTTACGTAATATAAAATACTTACCTCTAAAAAAGTACATAACATTTCGAGACAATGTGCAACTTTTTTATTACAATTATAAATCTTAATTGAATTTGTTTTTAAAATGTAGAAAAAATCACTTTCTTCAAATATATATAATTTGAATTTTGAGTTAACATTTATTATTAATTTTATAACAATAATTCTAATAAATGGCAAGATATTGTCATGTTTGAAACATATATAAATTAGTTTTTTAAAAATATTAATTATGATAATTGATAAATTTACTATTATATTATTATATCAACAATTAAATATATTTTTGGAAAACTCAGCTCAAATTTGGTTCTCATTTAAAATAAAAAAATAAGGAAGAGTATTTTTTCTTGAGAGTATCTTATACTAGGTAAAACAGTGATAAAATTATAAGTTGTCCATTGAATTTATATTTTTTAAAATTTTTATAAAAACATTGCATATTAAATGATGATACAAATAAATATTACATTTTTTAATGAAACTATCTTTTCTAATCAAATCATAGAATAGTAAAAAATATCTCCGAATAGCAAAATAAGGTTAGTGCTTGTTAAAGTATCTTAAACATGTTGATACTGTGTATTTATTGTGAGAACTAATGCATAAACTCATTGCTCATGAATAAATTTGTCAGACTAATAGAATAATAGTTTTTGCTATACATAACACAACTCGAAACAAAAAATAAAAAAATCTCAGAGCAAAGCAATAATATTTTACAAAAACAACATAATATAATACAATACAAATATTTATTAAAAAATATATTCAAAACTGTATGCTCTAAACTTCCTTATTTGTTTACGTTTTGGGAAACTACGTCACAGAAAACAATCAACACCCTCAATATTTCAAAATGAATTTAAGTTCTCAGTGTGAAACAATATTTAAAACTTTAATTATCATGATACTTAAAATTACCAAAAACAGGTAATACAAAACTACATAAAACATTGATAATTAAACAAATAATTATAAAATAAATTTAAAATAATTTGTCGAAAATTACCTTAAATTACCATTACCAAAGTGTAATTTACTGAAAATTTTGAGAGTTGCAAATAAATAAAATGAATTCAATAAATACCAAACACTAAAATTGTCGGCACAAAACACAAATGTGAACGGTCGCTCGAATTACGTTCAGAACACTGTTATTGGCGTGAAGGTTTTGTTGGAAAATTCCATATTGCACGATCAAAATGCTAAAATAAATTTGCCGGCTCGCGCTAATAGAAAAATCAAATTGCCGTTTTAAATTGCTGCTCAACAAAAGTGAAAGTCATATATTTGTAAATCGCGATTTGGAAATATATGCTCGTGATACTGAATGAACATTCGTGCATTGTTTAGTCGGGTTCGTTTACTTGCGTTTTTATTTTTACCATTTCAATCAATTAATTTCCTATTGTAATAATGATTTTGTCTTTATGTTATTGCAGGAAATGCGTTTTGTATTCGCATTGTGCAAGAAAAAGTATTTGGAATCACATCA
The DNA here is from genome assembly GCF_024364675.1 of Aethina tumida. Classification (NCBI taxonomy): domain Eukaryota; kingdom Metazoa; phylum Arthropoda; class Insecta; order Coleoptera; family Nitidulidae; genus Aethina; species Aethina tumida. The sequence continues at coordinate 67,919,891 of NC_065435.1, forward strand.
TTACAAATCGAATCAATAATTCAGTTAGCATAATATTATATGTGGCAGGAAAGTCTATTAGTTTCGTGAAAACATGTAATTTTCATATATTGAAATACCGCAGGATTATTGTTAAACGCATAATGATATAATGAGAATGCTGTGAGATTGAATTTTGTAAATTATTATATTTGATATCGACGGGTTGGGTAAAATGCTATCGAGTGGAAAATAGTAGAAGAGCGTGGAATTGAATTACAAAATTTTAAATGTATTTTATAATTATATTCTTGTAACTTGTTTATAATTCTGTTGTGTTTCAAACATACCTCAAGGAAATATTTAATGAGAAGAAGAAAATAAGCACAAGTAACAAGTGTACTTAGGTTAATTACTATAAGAAATATAAACATCACTATTAACGTCTTAATAATATTGTTGTTCCTTAATGTATTTTTTAAAAGAAATAACCAATGCATAATTTATACATAATTTAAATTAATGACAAATAAAACTACGTCATATAAAAAAGTCAATTAACTATAATGACTTCGAATTAATTTTTGGAAGAAACAATAATGAAATTATGTAATGCGAGCCCCACCTCATTGAAGATGGCTCAACCTTTCAAAACATAAAATTTGTGAATTTATTTCATGTTAAGCAAACATTTTTTTTTAAATATGCGATTGTTTGTCTATTTACATATTATTGGAGTATTTTTTAAACATTTTCATGAATATCATCACATCAATCGATCACATCCCGCAAGAACCGTTCGTTCTAGTGCTCGTCTTCAAGAAATTTGGAACAATTTTACATCAGATGATTGCCAAACACACACGGCACTATGCCGAGACGTATCCAGGCGGTAATGAGTTGAAAAGGCGATGTAACTCTGTGGTAATTTTTAATTTAATTTTCATTGATTATCTGTTTAGAGATTTCTTAACATTTTTATTTCTTTGTTACTTAAAAATATAATTTAATAGGCCAAAAGCTAATAAATATTTCCAATGTAATTGAAACCTGTACTGATTTTAATAAATTTTCCTATAACATGTTAAATTTTCACCTTCACTAAGACGGGGCTCGTATACCTTTGCATAAAAAAGTTCTATTATCATATATCAGTTCATATTATCTTGAGAATCTGGTTTTTCTTATATGATATTGTAAACATTTTCTTTTATTAATGTATTATATAGTGTTATCTAGAATGAAATTAAAAATGAAAGACTGACTATCAAATAATTTTATTTTAAATACTCTATTTCACATCATCACTTCCCGATATTTTTATTATATATTTAAACACATAAAATATTATTTTTTAATATTTTATGTGTTTTTAAAATCTAAACACAAATTATATATATAATTTTATTCGAACAGAAGAAACTATTCAATATATTTTCAAAAATTTAAAAACATTTCTCGTGTTTGTTCTCTATGATATTGTATTTCTTTTTTTTTATTATATGTTTATTAACGTGATAGAAGTCTTATCTAAATTTAAATTAAATTTGAAAGATTAAACTTATTTTAAAGAATAATTTAATTTGATTTTATTATTTCTTATTTTTGTTAGAGAAACTTTAATAATTCAAATTGTATATCTTCAAGTAGATGATATAAAGGAATAATGAAGTATAACTAATACATCACTTTCTACAAATGATAACTTATAAATGGTTTCATTTTAATATAGGTGGTTTCCTAATTGAAACATAAATTATAATTATTATGTTATATTTAATTAATTTAATAATATGTATTATTTAATACATTATTTAAAAAATACATCAATTCTAAAAGATTTCTAATAATATTAATATATTCATCGTAGTTTTATCTAAAACGAAATTGAAATTGAAGATTCCGACTTCACCGATTAAACTTATGTTAAAGAACCTACATCACATAATCAGTTCATCAATAATTTAATTCGATTTTTTATTTCTTATTTTTGTTAAAGAAACTTTAGTAATTTAAAATATATATTCTTCAAGAAGATGAGACAAAAAAATAATGAAGTATAATTATACACTTTTTACAATCTATACCTAATAAATAGTTTCATTTTAATGGTTATCTAATTGAAAGACAAAGTTTAATTATAATGTACTTCGAATGAAATAATGATTAAATTTTTTAATACCATTATAAATAAAAAATACAAAAAGATTTTTCGTAATCTTTATACTTCGTATAACTTTAATAGTTTTTCCTTGATAATATTATGATTTTATTAATTTATTATAATTAGTTTATCAATATGATCTTATCTTATATTCCAATTATTCAAACATTTCGATAAAAAAATGGTAAAAAAATATCTCATAATGTTTATATTTCGTATTATTTTGATAACATAATTTTCCTTTATCATACTGTAAATTTTTTATCTGTAATATAAGTTATTAATTATAAAATTCTATTTTATTACTTATTTTAGTTAGAGAAGCTTTGAAGAATAACTAATCCATTTGTTTCTACAATTGAAAACTAAATAAATAAAAATAGAGATTTAACATTATCTTGAAAATATTATTTTTTCTCTATGATATTATATTTCTTTCATTAATATGTTATAAGTTGATTATAATCTCGGATAAAATGAAATTAGAATGCGAAGGCTTTATTTAATGTCTTCAGTCAAACTTTAGTTTACAAAATTTACATAATATCACAACGAGCAATAAATTTAAGATGCCAAATAAATTTAAGACTAGAAATAAGAAAAACTCCTTCAATTTTTATTCAAGCACTTTTCATATATTATTTTTTACAGTTTTTATTGTAGTAAAATATTTTTTATAGAATAATATATTGTTTTAATTAGTAATTAATTCAACAAACAAAAAATTGAAATTCTCCTCTCAATTAACTTCACAAATCAACCTTGTTTTCATTCAAGGAACCTACGTCACATCAGTCAACAATTTTAACTAGCCAAACATAAAAATATGTACACTTAAGATGTTCCTTGAATTAATTTTTAGTAAAAAATAAAAACAAAGTTCAGAATTTTTTATTCATATATATGGGTATAATTTCAATAAAATAAATCATCTTAAATTGCAAAAAGTTTCCATGTTAAGTTGTTCTTTTGCAATCAAAATTATTTAATTTTTTCCCGCACAATTAAAATAATAATAAGCGAGGTCAACCAACGTTAGAATTTTAATTACACAACCATTTATCTATTACCTTCAAAACGATGAGCTCGACCTCACCAGAATACAAATGCAGACAAATAAATCTCTATGAAAAAGTGTCTCGTCCGAAACAGGCAATTTGTATTGGAAATAAACGATGAACATACATGTAAATACAATTCACATAATTTAACACCCATTTATGATCATTACACACACATCAATTTGCTATAGGAAACAATTTCTGCGGGACTAACACGAAATTCACATTAGCATTCTCGTGTCGCGTTCGGTTGTTTTGACTGTAATTGTATTATTGTTGTTTGTGGTGAAATTAAGAATTTTTCTACATGTTTTTTGAGTTTCTAATGCAAACTTCGATAATATAATGACGGTACGTCGAAATAATGTGTCTGGTATATTCCCCATGACCAACCTTCACGTTGTTTGCGATTAAGAAATAAAAATGCAAAATTTATTGAGAAAATACACATCATATGAGCACAATGCAAAAGAAAATAAAAATAAAAATAACGACACATGCAAGGATGTTCAGTTTTAATCCAGTTTCAGTTTGCCTTGTTTAAAGTCATGGAATTTTTCACATTTTTCAATGCAAAATTTCCAGATGTACTAAAGCGGGTCATTAAAAAACATGTTTTTATAAACTAAGGAAACATTGAAGGTTTGTAGGTTGCAATTATTATTTTGTTTGCAGTAAAAAATGTCGTTTATTTCAGGTTTCTTAAGACATAAAATTTATCCTTAAATTAAAAATAAAAAATAAGTACGTAACGATAAAAAAATCACCAACAATTCAGTTCGATTTTTTATTACTTTTTATTGTTGGAGAGAAACTTTGGCCATTTAAATTTTATCTCCTTCAAGTAGATGAGATAAAATAATAATGAAGTATAACTAATCCATCACTTTCTACAACTGATAACTAATAAATAGTTTCATTTTAATATAGGTGGTTTCATAATTGAAATAATTGCATAGAATTTACCTAATCTTCACTGGCAAGTTTTTTCTTGCAATTTCACCTGTACAAAATGACAAATAAAGAAAGTTACTGAGCAAACAATAGGATCACTATAATGGTTAAGCAAACAAAATGAAGTGCTTTTTTAGAATTTTTTATATGAAATATGTTGTAATAAACTTTAACAATTGCATAACTTGGATATTGATGATTTATACTTTTACTATCAGTCCATGATAATAAAAATTATACATATTTAATTCTAACAAAACAACTATTTCAGACCAATGTTTCTAATTACTTTAGGTCTAGAATAGATAACTAACTAATATTTTTAATAAACCATACATTCAAGTGGGTCAAGTAAATTGCGTTTAACTTAGGTTAAAACAAATCTATTTGTTGCAAAATAAATCTACGCATGGTTTTGCATAATACTAATGTGGAAATTGTATTATTAATTTTTTTTAAATATTAGGTTAAAATTATTTCGTTCACCATAAAAAAGTCAATAATTGGTTAGCCAAAATGTAATATTATTAACACAGATGACATTGCAATGTAGTAATTTGTCTAATATAAGTGAGATTTGTTGCCAAATAAAGTTTTGTAACTCGTATTCAATTAAAAGGTAAATTGTATTTGTCAATTAATTTTGATGATCGCTTTAGTTGAAGAAAAGTGCTTGTTTGTACGAACATACAATTAACAGAAAAATAGTTAAGTTTAATTTATTTAGATTGGGCGAGGTTGGATTAGGTTGGCTGAACATCAATGACGCCAAGTTAATGGAATTTTTTCACAAAATTTTAATTAAACCCATAAAACTATTGTACACAAAATTGCACAAACATGTTAACTAAATTCGACACAAACATCTGCCTCGACTGCATTTCAGGCTCTTGCCAATTTCAAAAGCCGAAGAACCGTTTTCGTATTGGAAATTGCAACAGTTGCTTTAAAAAATATATATGACTTTCTAAGGTAACTGCAATAAGATCGCGAACTGAATGGCGTGTCGAAATTCGTTGTGCAAATGACAAACCGTTAATTATGTTTTAACAAAGTGTACAGAGACTGTGCGATCTTTTATTATACCATTTGGTTCAAGAATCAAGGCTTTAGATTGTAATCTTGCTAATATGTTTTTGTAAATGTGATGTTTACAAGAATTTACATTGTGATTTTGTGCAAAGAAAAGTGTCATACGAAAATCTGAATATACATTTTAATTTCTAATTATTGCCTATTCAAAATGATTAGGGTTGGCTCTTGGTTAGATTAGAAGTAAAAACAATTCAAATCATTTTAATTTAGACTTATAGACATTGTTAATTGTAAGAGTTGAATTAAAACAAAAATAAGCAAATAATTATAACAACTGATAAATATTTGTTCAGAAAATTTAAATTAAACAAATAATTATGCTATCAAAAATAATTGAAGAAAATTATTGTGCAATACTAAACAATGGTGAAATTAAGTTAATTACCCAAGATTGTTAGCGTTGAATCGAGAAAATGATAAATAAAACAAGTAAATTTTTAATGTTCAAAAGTCACAATGGGCTAATTTCTAAATACACACTCATATTATACAACACCAACATTGTGAACCTTTTGATACATTCACATCCACTCACTTGTATTTTTAAAATCAACCAAGCAGGGGTTTTTATTATTATTCAGGTCACGAAACGAGGAAATTGGTTTTAATTAAACATAATCTTATAATAAATTTTAACGACATTAATTTTTGCATATTTTATGAAATGCATTTCTTGCCATTTTTATACAAAACAAAACTAATTAAATTAATCAAATAAATAAGTGGGCATATTTTAACAATCATTCTTTGGTCAATTAAAATAAAAAATCGAATTAATTAAAATTCCAATTTCATCAGTCACCTTAAACTAGTTTAATTTAACTCACACTTTTTAAATTAATGTTAAAAATTACATAAGGACAACCTTGACATAGACCAAGTTTCTTTTTAATTAAACACTTAAGTACCTTATGTTAATTGATACAAAGATTAGTCGATACAATTTATTGATTCTTAAACAGTCTTAAAGCCATCTGTAATATTAATTATCTATTTGATAATTTAATTTAAACTCAATAATGTTCTTAATTATTTTTTTATATATTTTAGCATTTTATATCATTAAAAAAATTTACTTTACTTACATACAGAGTACTCCGTTTGAAATCAGTACATTCCCATAAAATGTGTCTCATTTTGACAAACTTCTTTTTTTAATTATAAGACATGAAAATATGAATTTATAAATAAACGTTTTGGCCCAGAACCTAAATATTACATTCACTCTATCTATCTACAAATTTTATTTACTTCCACCAATACACCGTTCAATTCAATTCATTTATTATACATTATATTTATTCCTAACACTATTACTAAGCAATTTTGCTCTACTACTAAGTAAAATTTAGCTTAATATTAATAAAATTAATTTATTCATAACCTAACTTCAAAAATAGTTTTTCTAATATGTTTCTTTTTCTTTTACATATTTGCAATTCTTCTCATAATCATTTTTTTATATATCAAGAAAAAACTGAATCTTAAAATAATCTAATCTCCAAAAAATACCCAAATTGTTATTTCTAGCAGTACTATTAAGTTGTTTTGCTATTAACAGTTATGTTTATAACAATAAATTTTAATTAACAACATTTAACATAAAACAAATTTAAAAGACACTTTGTGTTCAATTTTATTAATATTAATTATTAGTAATAATTTCAAATAATTAATCGAAAATTAATCAGTCGATAACCAACCTTCTTATCCTCGCAGTATTATTGGGCTGTTTTGCTAATAACAGATAATTTTATAGCAATAAATTAAAATTAAGTAAATGTGAACATAAAACCTTTTTATATATTGCATTTTATTAAAATTAACAATAATTTAAAGTTGAAACGTGATCTATTCTTAAAATAATGTTACTAATTTATTTCTTTCTCCTTTATTTTTGTATATACGCAATTTATATTAATATTAATTTTTTAATTTTTCCTATAAACAAGTTTAAAATAATGACATTGGATTCTACAAATAATAATTAGATAGAAGACTAACCTAATTATAACTTAACCCAACCTCAGAATAGCGTACCGAATTTGTTCACAGTGTTATTATTATAAAATCGTTCAGACAGTTAATTTTATAGTAATAAATTAAATGTGAACATAAAAAAAATTCATGTGTTCATAAACCTCAATAAATTATGACCACACAATTGCATAATAAAGTGTGCCTCCATAATTATTTGTCTCAGAACGCCTTGTAATTTGATTAAGAAAAACAGTTTCCAGTAATATTTACAGACGATTTTAACATCCAACCTTGATTTGTGGTTACGGAAGCCCGATATATTAATAATCGTAACCGTGACATTATTAAATTACCATAATAACAAATGTGCACGTATTATGGTCAGTAATTATGATCGTCGACTTTTTGTTCTTACAATCGTCTCGTTCGAAGATTGCGTGTGACGGTTGTCGCAACGCGAAACCAGCTTCTGGCGATCTTTTGCAAGATTTTTCGACCGCACGCATATTTCGACCTTTAGGAAGAATTTTTGTGACACATGCCAGTTTCAAATTGGCCGTTATTTTGTAACGTGGCGTGGCGGAGAATAGAAATTTCTATTTAAAACAGTGAAATTTATTACATATTTTACATAAGGAAATCATGTGTATGTAAGGAAGAAGTTCTTATTGTTACACACGCGAAACTATTCATGCAATTAGATAACGTTAATAATTATGAGATTGTTCCATTGGGTTGAGGAAGAATGAATGGCCAATTGCGTATTGTTAATTAATGAAATTACATGTTAATAAAGCCGAATTTCTTTTAATTTTACGTATTAAAGTAAAATCGTAAAATCCTCAGATATTGCACAACCTGTTTAACTTTTGTAAATTCACGCCATGAATGTCTAGCGACAAATTTAAGATCATATCAAAACTAGTTTCGATGAAAAGTTATTATTATTATTAATTATATTTTAATGATAACAATCAAGACGAGATAGAGGAATTTATTTTAGTTTAAATATTGCGTAAAGTACAGTTAACTAGATCAAAACAGTATTTACACCTGACGGGTTTTGATTGGCATCGACCTTCAACTGGTTTAAAAGATGTAAAAGTTGAACGTTGATCTCTTAGCATTGCAGCAATAACTTAATCGAAAGTGGTTTTAATCATCTATATTTGGTCATAATCACTCTAATTTGAAATTTGAAAAAAAAAAAACTGCGTGCGAATTAGGAACAATCATAATAAACATATGTAAGTTTAAATAAGCTTTATGTGTGGAATATCAAAGAGAGGAACAAGAAATGTGTATTTGAATATAATATATATATATATATATATATATATATATATATATATATATATATATATATTATGTGGTATAGAAAGAACAATAGTTAAGGAATCCTTAACGAATATTTATAGCAAAAACTAATACGTGTTCAACATATGTTAAATGGTTATTACTGTATGGGGATGTTTATTTAAAGAAAATGTTTATGTGAAAAAAGTATGCTGGGAGATTATTACTGGACGATTCGTGAAACTGATCCAGAGAAATACAAACGATATTTACACACTGTCATTCACTTTTGAAATTCCCTTTATTTGTAAATAAATGTACGATTTTTTATTAAAAATATACGAAAACAAAGATATTTTATATTTCGCAAACCTGGCCAAGCAGAGAAAAAACAATTACAGATTCGAATTCAGCGCACCAAATTATCTTACAAGCACTGTTTTGTTGCTCCATTTCAAAACCTTGTATACCAGTGTTGTTTTGTAAGTTGAGTAAAATACTGTCTGTAAATTTAAAATAATTATTATATACAGGGAATTATTTTCTTAACAATTTGTTAAATGGTTATTACTATATGGGAACGTCAATTTGAAGAGAAGGTTAAGTGGCATTGAAGAAGTGATTCACGTTTTCATTCCTTATAGATGTTAATTATACAAACAATAGTTATAAAAAACCTTAAGAAATTTATATAGCAAAAACTAAGCTAGGACTGTTTCCACTATTTTGGAAATTCAGTAAAACACTGACTGTGAATTTTGAAACAATAATTATGACAAATGTATAAAATTTAAATAAGCGTTTCTGTGGAATCCTTGTCTTAACAATCGAATAAATGGTTATTACTGTGTGGAAATTGAGATGTCACATTGGAAAAAGTAATTCACTTTTTTAATATTTATAGATGTTAATTTAATATACAAAAGTTTTACAATACATTCTTTTGAAATAAATATATGAAAAATTAAATTAGGAATGTTTATGTAGTAGTAAAACACTATCTGCGAATTTAAAACAATTATTATAAATTAGCTTTTTTGAGTGGAATCCTGAAGGGAATATTTTTCTTAACAATCTGCTAAATGTTTATTACTGTATGGGATCTATTTCTAGATAATATTAATATGGCAATGAAAAAAGTGATTAACTTTTTCATTCTTTATAAATGTTAAAAAAATTCTTATAAAACGAATAAGCAAAAAGTAAATCAGGAATGTTTCCATTTGTAAATTAAGTAAAATACTGTGAATTTAGAACAGTTATGATAAATGTATGTAAATTTAAATTAGCTTTTTGTGTGGAATCCTGAAGCAAACTCCATTCTTAACAATGTGTTAAATTTATATTACTATATGGAAATGTCTAATTAAAGAGAATGTTTATGTGGCATTGAAAGAAGTGATTCACGTCATTCTTTAGAGATGCTAATTATATAAACAATAGTTTTATAAAAAAACCCTTAAGAAATAAATATAGCAAAAACTAAATTAGGAATGTTTCCATCATTTTACAAATTATGTAAAACTCTGTGAATTTAAAATCAACATAAATGTATGTAAATTTAAATTAGTTTTTTGTGTGAAGTCCTGAAGGGAACTCTTCTTAAAACTAAACTAAATGGTTATTACTATATGGAAATGTATTTTTGTGGAGAACTTTATGTCACATGGGATAAAGTGATTCACTTTTTAATCTTATAAACAATGACTTTATAGAATATTTGATGATACTTTTAACTTACTGAAGAACTTAATGTAACCTTAATTAATCAATGTTACAATAATTATTGATTGACTAATTTTTTATGTTTGCATATATTAATAAATTAAAACTCTTTTATTTAATAAAAACCATGGTATCGATAGAGAAAATCACTTAACACGTTAAAATTTATATTCATTCTTAAAACGTTCTAATAGACCAAATAAACAGAACAAGGTTCTAATTTCAGGTCAAGTTAAACCGTAAATTATTAAAAATATAAAATATGGGCAATTTATTTAAATATAAAACAATACAAGTGTAATTTTAACACAAGAGTTTATGCGTGTGAAACTATTACAAGTTTAATGGATGAAACATTAATCAATAATCATTATTTGATTACTGTTGTTATATAACTATTGCAAAGTTTCAGATTGCTTGTTTTCATAATCAAATTCGCAATGAAACTTCTTAAAAAGCAGCAATATTGAATTATACATTATGCAATGGAATTTGTAGTTAAATAGGTTTGTCTCAATGAGACAAAATGCTGCATAATTAGAGATAGATGAAAATTAATTAGGCAATAAATACATAATTTTATGTTATGAAACTTTAAAATTGTCTCTTTTTTGCAAAAACTCATAATACAATGGTACGTACATTTTTAAATATAATATTAAGTTCTTATTATTTCTTTATTTTAATCTTGTTAAATATGTTTACAAATATTAGTATTAATTTTAAATGAGTTATTTCTTCATAAAAATGATAAAATTAAAAATATGATTTTTAAAGTATTTTTATAAGATAAAAATGATTTATTTGTGAAGAATATGAGAATAATATATAATAATATTTATAAAAAATTTGCAATTTATAAGTTTGACACAAAATTGTATATTTAAAAAATATTTGATTAATTATTGTTAATTATAATTAAATTAGATAAAATATTCATCACTAAATAAAAAAAAATGAAAAGATCACACAAGTGTCACTAGCTAAAAACAATTGTACCGCAATTAATATAAAAGTAATATTTAATTATATTATAATAATTTTCATATTAGAAAAATAATATTTGTTAAATTAAATTAATAATTTAAATTAAAAATATTTTGATGAAAAAATGTCATATAATATAAAATATATATAATTATATTATAAATATTTTTATTTAATAGAATTAAAAAAAAACTAAACTAAGGCATAAGATAATATAATTTTTTTACCACAAAAACATACCCAAATTTTACTAAATATTAAACAACCATATAATTAATTAATTTAAAAGATTTTAATGTGAAAGTTTAAAATGAATAAAAGTTTAATAAAATCAAAGTATTCAGAGCTTCAAATTTTATCTACTTCATTACATTTTATTTAGAATTAATCTATTTTTTTCAATTATTCTTGTAATCATAATAAAAAAGAGAAAATAAATTTATCACTTATTTTATTTATTAGGTATATCATCACGTAATAAATATTTAATTAATATTTGTTGATTATAGTTAAATTGTAGGAATATTTTAATTAATACTATAATCTCAATAGATAAGAAGCGTTTTTATCAGAAAAATTATAATTGTAATTATGCTTTACAAATTTTCAAAGTAGAGAAGTAACATTCATCAATTTATAATTAATTTTAGGTAACATATTATAATTAATATGTATATAATTACTAAACGAGAGTAATTTTACACAAAAATATTATATATTACAATGTTTTAATTTAAGATAAAATTTGCAAGTAATGATTCTAATAAATTCTGTAAGCGTCTCTTAAATATACTCAACAATTATGTTTTAAAAAATTTCTCTTTTATTTATAAGATGTAAAACAAAAAAAAAAGATTGTTAAAAAAATTTAAATTGTGTCACTTATTTTTAAGCGAGCACTAAGTTTAAAAATTTGACAGCTTAAATTTAAGAATGGCTTAGCCGACATAGGTTAAACTTTAATTAGAAAGAACAGTGCAAACCAAATTTTAATTTTTAATGTAACTTATCGCTAAGCAACGCTTAAATAATATGGTACAAAAAATCTAAGTATTTTTTTATTAATATCTAGGTATGAAGGGTCGATTAATAATCAACTATAATTCAACATAACACTAAATTTATAGTACTTACATTACAAAATTTGAGTATAATTTCCCAACCACTTTTTCCTAAAAAATAAAATACTTTCTTCTGCTGACTAATACCGCTTTATTGTCAGTACCGAAATTTGGCAACAACGATGATATATCACTGCCGTTAGGCCGGACCGACTTCGGCTGAGTGTGTCGCCTTGAAATCATGAAACGAACACTCGAAACTGCGGAAGAAGTGGAAGGAGTCCATTGTGTAACAGACGAAATTTGTGCGTGAGATCGGAAAAAATCGAAAGTTTTGTCTTTTTACAACGCACCTCTCGATTTCTTCGCACGTACGTTAAAAATTGTCGTCAAAGTTTTCTGCGGGATGAGTGTGCGTTATTTTGAGTTACAATCAACTTTTTGTTTTAGAACATGAGCAACTGGCAATGTCAGACATAGAAGCTGAAATTCAATTTATATCTTAACATGAATATTAAGTAAATAAATTTTCATTTAATTTAGAGTTTATTAAAAAATTGCAAATTACAACAAATTCACATATTAAAAAAATAATAGAAATATATTTAAAATAATAGCGAATTTAAAATGAAATTTGTGTAATTTATTTTATTTTTTACTTAATTTGATTATAAACGTGATCCCCCATGTTTTCTATAGAGTTTATATCTGGAGATTGAAACAGGCGAGATAAAACATAGAAGCTTTGGTCAGTTTAAGGAGAACTACGCCAGAAGAATTGAAGCATCCCCATAGTATAATTGAACCACCTCTATGTTCCACTGAAAACTAGCTAACTTTTTGTATAGCTTGTAAGCAAAATTTTTTGATAAATTAAATGTAGACTCCTCACAAATAACTACTAGTGCCCACTGTTCAATGGTCTAGTTAATTGGACTTTAAATCCATGAACCACCTTCTCACACTACTTCAACTAATTTCAACAGGTCCGAAAAATGTCTGCCATATATGTTAAAAAATATTGTGTTGTTTTTTATATTTTTAAATACAACCTACCTCAATTTTCAATCAGTAGTCCAATACAATATGTTAAGGTAAATTTTAAAAGTTGTTTTCTTTTCGTTAGTGCTTTTTTTGTTCATAAAAAATTCACTTAAAATTTAAAGATGTTAAATTATGATTCGACAAATACCAAGAAAAAAGTCGCGAAAAAAGCGAAAAGTATTGCAAGCATAAACAGAGTCATATCTTACAAGAAATCAGTCTCCACTCTGTTTCAAACAATCTGATTGTTTGAAACGTGAACTGACTGGATGAAAATTGCTATCATATGTATTACATATTAATTAAATGGATAAAACTTGAAATTAAATTTTGTTATTGGTTCATATTTTATGTAACGTAAATTGATACAATAATTTTCATTTACTAATGTGATATTTTAAAAAATAATATTTTCATATTTTATAATTCTACATATACAGCAATTTTAATGTTGCAAGCAATTTTTATTGACAACATGAATAATATAATATTATTTAAATATATCTTCGACCAAACTATCCCTCATTCCCTTCTCACAATTCATGAACTAATTTTAGCTCCATTTCCTGCTGCTTAATTTTAATTAGACTTAACGATAACAATTGAACATTTTTTTAATTTTGAATTATCCAGTTATAATTTTTTTTAACTCGCCCAATATTGTTCGTAGCTTGCTCAGTTTTTCTAATATTTTAATATTGTGTGAAACGACTGACTTATTTAGCCGTAAACTGTTAGTAATCTTTAAGTATTTCTCTTGGTCCTAACGTCACTACGATTGATTTATTATTAAATAATTATAATAAACACAAAACCACTAGTAAATAATTAATTGAAATTTATAAGGAGGAACGAAATACTATACAGTAAAAAAGTATAATTTTATTTCAAAACGAATACTATTTTTAAAGATTAAACATATATTGACCAACTGCATAGTGGACACAACAATAATAGAAAAGAAAACAAATATTATATATACTGGCTTCCAATTCAAGCAGTACAGTTCATATTTTTAACATATTTTTATAAGTTGCTATAATTATGGCAACTACTGTATATAAGAGTTATCTAGAATATGTATTCTAAATGAACCTGTTTATATCCATTTTGAATAATATTGTGCGTGTTTGGAAATATTTTACAACCAGTTCATGTGATAAATGCTGAAAGGCATTACAAAATATTCTGCAAAAATACCTTCCTGCATTTATTGCTAATACTATATTGGTAATACATATTTATAATGCATTTTAATTGGTTACAAAGATATAAAAATTTTATCCTTCTTTTTATATATAGGAGCGATAATTATATATAATAATAAAAATAATAATTTATTATTGTTGATGATTTTTGATAATGATTATTGCTCAAGTCAGCACAATAAGTTATTCTTAAATTAAGATATGAATCACGTAACAACCAATTTAATTTTAAGCAAAAAAAATCGACGGAACCAAATGCAACAAAAACAAAAACATAACCTAAATACCCAAACATGCAACGAATATCCTTTCACTTACAAAACGGTGCAAAACCAGTCGCAATAAATAACAATTATCGAATGTTGATCGAGACGCAGATGCACTTCAGATGTTACAGGCCCGAATCATGGTTTTCGTTCATTTTTACTCGCCGGATATACCGCATAAACACGACGTCGCATGGAATGGACGTCGCGACGCTTTGACACATGCGTATTAACGAAGTGTTTCAATTTAAAACGATTCACTAATTCTGTTTTAAATAAGTTAAATTTAGTGTTTTGTTCAAGAGTATGCATAATTTTCTTGGCTCAACATAATTTCATTTTTTTAATTATTAAATTACAATAATATGTGTATTAATTAATGTACTCCTTTGTAAATAAATAAAAATATGTTAAATAACTATTATATTTTTTATATTTATTAGCTCATAAATTATTTTAAATAATGTTTTATTATGTTCTTATTTATAACATTAATTAATTTTATAAAATAAATTTATATATTTACTGCTTTCAGATAGTAAAAATTTCAATGATGTTATATATAATTTATTAAATATATGAAGATATACATACATAGTAACTCAGAAAATTAAAAGTTAATTTTATAAAATAACAAAAACAAAAAAAAGTTGTCTCACACGACTTACATGATGTAAGTCCATATTTGCTACTTTTTGAAGGGGAGCGTTAGGCAACTACCATGACATCTTAGTCTCACCGTAAGGATATCACATTTTGTTTTAATTTTTCTTAAATATATATAGTTTGTCTTACATTTCTTTACAATAATTTAAATATTCATATCATATTATATTTTTTCCTTTGGACTATTTACGTACAGTAATGCAAAAAAGTATGAAATATTTATTTACAAATGTAACTTACTCTTATCCTTAATCTGTTGCGAATCTGAATAAATCTCTCATTTACTGCAAGTTTGGCCCATTAATCACAATGATCATTATATTTACAGGTTTTTATTTTTTTATATAAAATCAATTTGGTCTGGAAAATAGTAAGGAATATTTTATTAATTAATATTCATAAAAAATTAACTCAAATATTTTGTGGCATAATCTTTAGCTTCTATCACTGTTTGGTAGGTATCCTTTAGGCATAAAATGTACCAGGCTCTGCAACAATTTGTCAACAGGAATTTGTTGTCACTACTTAAATAACTATTATATTTTTTATATTGCTAAAAGGGACGATCTGTTTTTTGGTAACAGTGGTTTTTATTCAATTGTTTATGTCTTGGCAGATCAAAAGTGGATATAAAATATTGATATGGAAGTTAATAAGTATAAATATAAGTTTGCAGTTAAATCTCGATATTATTCATTCATATAAACTGCGCAAACCGAAGATAAATAGCAAACTGAGTTGCCCAGTAATGCAAATTATAAGACATATTCATACCAAAATACTCAAATTCGATTTCCAGATTTTTTTTCAACTATTTAGTTTTTTCCAGAAAAGCGAAGGTGGTCATAACGTTGAAAAAGTTTAATTGTTCTATTAACATTTGGATGAAATAGAAACAAATTATCAATGAAAACCTTTCTACTAAGTTCAAGTATTTGAAATTTATTAGTAAATTTAAATATTAGTTTATTTTTCTTTTCATGAATAGTTTCATTAATATTACCAGACGTGTGATAATGAAATTATTTGTTGAAAAAAATTGTTCAAATAGCGAAAGTGATTGAAGCTAGAAGATTTCATGAAGTTTCTATGTAACTCAGCTATTTCTCTTTCGATTAACACTGTAAAGTACGTTGGAAGCATAATTTACTCATTTCTGTAATGACACTGCCGAGCACGAAATTAGGGTAATGTTTATTGATTTTTTATGCTTAAACATAAATTATTGAATTTATACAATTATTTTGTTGTGAATAATCAAATAAAATGACTCATTTATACATACTGCAAAATTTATAAAAAAAATAATTTTTTAACATTATTTTATATGTGTTTTCGAGGGTTTTAATAAAGGCTGTTTCCTCCTCTGGCACCAATAAGAGATTGCATATGACCGGACATGCTTCAAATAACTCCCTGTGGGACATTGTCCCATTCGTTTGAATCTGATGAAGATATGTACATATCATATATTAGCATGCATAAAAGTGGATTTTTCTCTTAGAATAATCATGACATTAGGTATTTCTGTGCAGTAAGGCTTTCATCCTCGATAAAATTCCTCCTCATGCCATAACTGAACCTCCATCAAATTGAAGTCGCCCGACAATAAATCTCACACGTCTATCTGAGACCATGAGAAAAAAATGAGATTCATCGAAGAACAATACCCGACTCCAATTATCTACGGTCCATTTCTAGTGTTCTCATACAAAATTTAGCCTTGCAATATTGTGTTCTCGAGAAAGTACAGGCCCTCTGGTTCTAAATCGAGAAGATAGTCTCGCAGCATAAAGACTTCTTCGAATGGTCCATAAACTAACATTTTCATATCTCAATTCTTGTAGGTGATTTTGAAAGGAAAGTACTGTAGCTGTACGGTTTCTTACCGCAGATAATAAAGCAATAGTTTCTGGCTTTGGTAGCTCTTTAGGTTTTCGGTGTGCAAACCAGTATCTTCGAACGGCTAAAGCACTCGTTGCACCCTACAGAGACGAGTTTCGAACCGTTTCGGAATCTCCACAGCGGTCTTGTATAACCACCACAATTATTGCCGCAAACAAGGGATTAATAAACATTTTCATTTAAAAACGATATAATCTAGCGATAGTCCACTACAGTGTGAAGTAAACTTGCAAAAACTAAATTTATATTTTATGTATACGGATTTTATACATTTTGTGTAGAATGAGATTACTGTTTAGTATCATTTTAGAATTCAAAGAGAAAGCTGAAATTGACTAAAATATTAAATAACTCTAATTTCGTACTTGGCAGTGTAATAATATTGTTAATTCTTTTCGCTGGATTGAGATAAACTGAGAAACACAAATTGCCAATATTTACGTGAATGCCTTAAATGGAAATAAAAATGAAATGTAATGAATTGTAAAGTAGATACGTATATATGTATGTAACTTCTTATTTGAACAAAGTCAAACAGTTTCTAGGTTTATTTTTAGCAAGTTGTTGTTTATGTATATATTTAAACCGTGAACTAAATCATAATAATATGAATTCTGGCGCGCTTGGGAAAAAAGTGTAAGTCAACAAATGATCAAAATGAGATGTGTGGAGTAATTTGTGAAATATTTTTTTATACTTTAAAAAAAGCCTTCAAAATCAAATTATACTTATGCTCTTTTTTGAACAATTTGTTTCCCTCTTGGAAAAAATCTGTTGTTCTAAAAAATGTTATTAGAGTATGTATAACTTGTATAACCTCTTCGATTCGTGACAACTTCTCTGCATCGTTTAAGCATGCTCAGAATTAGATTATCGATATCATGTTGAGGAATCTTATTCCAAGCATCGTGAAACCTTAAAAAGAGTTATTTTGTTGTTTCTTGTCCTTTCCATAAGAAGGACTTTTCTTTGAAGCATCTCCCGCAAGTGTTTGATGGGGTTCAGTCGGGGGACTGTACTGGTCATGAGAACATATCAATATTGTTGTTTTCCAAAAATTCAGCTTAATCGCTGCTACATATGGAAAGACAATTGGTGTCAGTATCTGATCCACGTATGATCTACCCGTCAAAATCTTCTCTAGCATAATGAGATCGGTTCTTCCTCCGATACTGATTTGTCCTCAGACCATAACGAAAAGAGTCCACTTCCTGGACATTGCGAAGGTGGTTTGTAGTGTGTGACACTCTCCACACACGCACTCTTCTAGAATCAGCTAAACCCAGATTCATCACTGAAATACCTAATGTGCCTTATTTTCATTTTGCCACAAATAATGGTTTTGTGCCCACAAAAGGTGAACTCCTCGATTTTCCCATGAGAACGGTTGAACACTCAAAGGTCGACAACTATGTAGATTGTTTTCATACAAGTGGCGACCCACAGTCACGCTTTGAGTATTGCTCATTTCCACTGCACCCTGAGTTGGATTCATGCCACCCTCCAAAAGTCCTACCGCCCTTATCATTTCTTCTCTAGTTAATATCTTCACTCTATAGTAATCTAGCACTATACTGACTTGCACGAATAAAATTTCGGGTAAACAATGGCTTTTTATAGAGAGAATTAAATAAATTATTAAGAAAGGAATGCTTGTTTGGTTTTATTTTTGTGGAAATAAAGACAAGTATAAAATTTACAGTCGGTTGTAAACTACCTAAAGAAATGATAAAGTAGTTGTATTATTTATTGTATTATATACAGCAAATAATTAACCCTTGAACACATTCTCTAATTTTTTAAACCAAAAACTAAATTATTATAACTAAACATCACGGTGGTGTGTATTAGCATCAATTTAAGAATTTTTTTATGTGCACAGGAATTGCTTTTATGATTTGCAGTTTTACAATGTGTACCACCGAAAACTGTCAAGAAGCCATTGGTTAAAAGAATAATCGATAAATAAAATTTTAATAAGGATGAACCAAAACAGGACACTTTCCAACTCACCTCGAACTCAGATCTTCAATAGCACTCAGGGTCGTGTGAGAACTTCATCAAAAGAACTCTTAACTCTCTTAACGATTCTGCAAAAAAATAAGTTTCTTGTGTAACACTTTTCAATTGCTTTGTGCCACTTTTATAAAAATCAGTCACATGATTTTAATGTTTGTTGAAAAGTTAATTTAACATGGCACCTTAACTGTATGATTTTATAAATATAAATAAAGTTTTAGTGCAGTAAAATGATGTTATGAGAACAAGTTTTTATTCTTTCAAAAAGGTGCAGCAAAAAGTTTACTGAACAAAAAAAAATGTTATATTCAGGATAGATAAATTCTTTTTAACAAAAGTATTGATCAGTTATACCATAATAATTTAATTCTAATTCATAATAAAATACAGGTAAAGAATACGTGATTAATCTTTGTGCACTGAATTTAAGAACCCTGAATATTCAATATATTTTTACTCTTTTCTCAGAAGATATTAACAATAATTCAGCTTCAAGTGCTGTTAAAATAAACAAAAAATCTGTAAAACAGGGAATGCGGTCTCTGCACAAATCGTTTATGAAATGCAAATTAATTGTAAATTAAAATTTTTATAAGCATTTAGGATTAGAATAATTATCCTATGTGATTATTTGATTAAAATATTAGCTGGATGTCATCTGGATTTTACTAAATAAAAATGAATGAACAAAACATCCGAGTCTGTATTTTCTATATTTAAAGATATTACATTTGCAGTTAATTGAACTTCACTGTTATTGTTGCGAACTAATAAATATCCTCCTGAAAATGTTTTTGTATATGAACCGCTTTTTACAATTTACTAAATAAAAATAAGTTATTTTTCTATATTATAGTATATAGGATTTATATACATATAAATGTATTAGTTATTTATGTACATATTTATATTTACCCGTATTTGTATTTCTATTGTATATTTTTGATGGGGAAAATAATATAAATTTGTGATATATATTTTGGTTGTTACAAAAATAATACTTAATATTAAAAATTCCTAAACTCAACCGTAATAAAATTATTTTTTATAACACAAACAATTTATGTCAGAGTACGTGAGAATTTTAAAATATAATTTGGTTTCTCCCTTCTCCGTTTAATATTTAGAAATTATCATTTCGTAACTGAATATAAAATTTCTATTTTAGACGAAAATAAGTACATATTCACGTTTTATGTGTTTATCGTGTTAACATGGTAGCTGGGTAAGTACGTGTTTCCTTAATAAATATTTTTATACTAAAATTAATCAAACATAAATAAAATAAAAGACAAACATTATTTTTTTATTAATTCCAAATTATACTGTTTTATAAATATATACACTATCGCTCATATGTAGTGCAACTTTAGAAATTTTCATTTGTCTTGATAAAAGTGTACATTTAAATATCCATATTATTGTCAGTTATGCAGTATGTTTGATAAAAGCAATACAGGAATGTAATTGTTTATTAGTGGGTTTAGTTAGGTATTTATTAATATTTGAAAAATATAAGATAAAACAACCTTATGCACATATTATTCTTTTATTTAGTTTCTAGTACCATACCCATTACTTTTAATAACTTCTTAACACCTTTTCTTCATTAATTTTAGTAGTTTTTCAATATAATCGTTCAAAATTTCTTTCGAGTGATTTTGAACTTCTTCGTAGAGTTCATTCATATTTGACAGACTTTTTGAATGGATTTTCCGATCAATTTCTTCTCAAAGGTTTTCCATCGGATTGAGGTCTGGATTTTGTGCTGCCAAGGCATGACACGTACTCCTTCAGAAGCGAACCACTCTTTAACTAACTTAGACGTATGTTTCGTATCGTTGTTATCGTGCTGAAAGGTTCACTTTCAACTGATGTTACCTTCGTCGAATGGAAACATATGATTCTTGAGAATGTCACGATAAACAAAACGATCCATTAGCCCGTCTAATTTAACTAGTGGACCCATGCGAAACCCAGAAAAACTTATCAATCCATAACGTCTCCTCCACCATGCTTCACAGTAGGTTTAGTGTACTTGGGATTATACTTTTCATTAATTGGTCCTCTCATCTGAAATACCGCCAGATTTAAATAATTGGAGCAGACTTTCATTGGAAAACAAAATTGTTTTCCATTGTCCATCTGTCCAGTTCATATGTTCTCTTGCAAATAGTAATTTCGCTGCTCTATAGTTTATCTTTTTAGTCTTCATTTTATGGTACTCACCAACATACTGACTTCGTTTATTTTTTGATTTATGCGGGATGCGCTGATAAAAGTGTAGTGAACAAAAAGCGTTTTTGTTTTCCTGTTCACAGCTTTGTTAGTCTTACGTTTTCTACCACTTTTGGGAACTCCTTCTAGTGTATTCCTTCTATTAAAATTGGAAATCGTTCTTGAAACGATCGATTGGTTTAAATTTAAATCTACTGGAATTTTACTCTGTTTTTCACCATTTCGGAACTTTTCTACAATTTGTTGTTTAATTTGTATCGTTAAATAGACACTTCTAGGCATTTTTACCTTTAAAGAACGATGTCGTGCACAGAAATAAATTATAAAATCAATTGTATTGAACATGGTTGCTTTACTTGTGAACCCTGTCCGAAATAAAATATTGTACAAAACCTAAGTAAATAAAGATTTTTTTTAAATTTGTTGCTCTACATATGAGCGATAGTGTGTATTTATTTAATAAATAGCCAAGACACATAATTACAAATTTGAAAGTGCACTACGGTTTTAAATTTATTGAACATTTAGCGTTTATCGATGTTT
The DNA here is from genome assembly GCF_024364675.1 of Aethina tumida. NCBI lineage: Eukaryota > Metazoa > Arthropoda > Insecta > Coleoptera > Nitidulidae > Aethina > Aethina tumida. The sequence goes on from NC_065435.1 coordinate 67,942,061, forward strand.
AAAATTTAGTTTTTCAAAAATACCTGCACACACATCCTGTCGATATTTCCTTCGTTTTGATCCCAAGGAAGCGGTGATTAGTAATTAGTGACTTTGGCCATTGATTTATTTATTACCTTATGTGTTCAGGGTGGGCTTCGTAATCAATTTATTAAAAATTATTAATTGTATTTCCCCAATTACAAAAACTTCCACTACAAATTGTCTTTTATGAGAAAAAGAATAATAATATACGGACTTTCTTTCTAGAATAAATAAAAAGTTAAAATATATTTTTCAAAACAATAATAAGCAATTCAATTTTAAGAAAAATATTTTAAATTTTTAAATTCACAAAAAAAAAAACGTTCGTTAACCGTCGTTTCAACGGAATAATTTTTTATAATGAAATAACTATTATAAACGTTTAAATTTAAAAATATGTAACTAAATAATGTTTTATTTGTACCTATCTAGTTCAGGAAGATTTTATTTTTAAAAAGTCAAAATTTCTTTATTATTTGTATAGTCAAATCTGAATCTGAATATAATATGGGATAGGATATTAATGAAGTTAATTAGTTATGTTAATTTTGTATAATTTCCTTACAATTTTTGTCATACATTTAACCAAAATTGAAAAAAAAAAAAAATAATAAAAAAAATCTATTAACTTTTTCTAAGTAAATGGCATTTCTTAAATATTTGTATAATAAATAATAAAAAACAATAAATAAATAATATTTTGATATTTTTGATATATTGAAATATTGAGATATAAAAAATAATTTAATTATTTTTGATTGTTAAAATTGAATCATATTTTAATTTGATTTAATCGTGCAAAATGCAATAAGCTATAAAATTGAATAACAAATCAAAATTCAGTTTTAATTAATATAATTTTATTAAAAAAATATCATGTTATATATGCAAGCAATGAATAAATTTATTGTATGTATGTTAACACTCAAATGACTACACAATTTAAATGTTGACAAATAAATTTACGTCAAGCACTTTAAGGAATAATATAAAATTGATTAAGGACCAAATTCAAGAAAATCAAAATTCAAATCAAATCAATCAATCAAACAATTCCTGACCTGGACAAGATCATCCGGCATTAAGAACATCGAAGCACGTAAATACATGTTCCAGTGTTTACGGACAACGGAGAAAGGCTCAATTGCCGTGTTCGTTTTAGCGACTGGGTCATCAAACTCTGCAAACAATTTTCTCCATTAGCCACGAGAACTAGAAATTGAACGAGACGTACGGCGTTTCCCAATTTCGCGTGTGGAGTCTTCGTTTAACATTCAGCAAGCGCGGTTCGATCGAGATAACAATTTACGTGATTTGTTTAATAGTTTCTCGGCTGTTCGTAAACATGACGCAGACTTACATGCAGTATCTGAACAAGTGAGTACCGAAATCTTTTTGAAACATGATGCGAATAAACGAATTAAAGCAATAGAAATTTGTTAATGAATAATAGTTGTGAATAAACAACGGCTTTAACAAATTTTTAATTTGCCTTTGAATTATTGCCAATAATAAAACTGGACTTTTAAAATTATGTTACCGTTATTTCGGGTTTTGTACCGGTAAACCTTAAATATAATATTTAAACAGTTTTTACTTAAACGAAAATATAAGTTTTAAATGTATGTATGATATTATACTCTTTTTAGTTTTAAAATTATATTTAATCAAATAGAAATGAAAATGTATAAATGAAAGATGTCATTACAGAAAACAGTGATCAACAGACAAAATTTTACTTGTGCGTCTTGTTGGCACCAATAATTACAATAATTCTGAGAAAAAAATTCGAAACTTGATATTATTTGATTTAACATTTTATTCCATGGTTCTAATAAAATTTGCTGCCTTTTTGAATTATAAAAAATGTCGAATGATACAAGACAATTTTATGACATGAACAAAGTTTGTGATAATCTTTCTTTAGATATGTTATTACAGGGGTACGGTTTACAAAATTATTTCAATATTTACACAAATATAGAACAATTCAGTATAGTATTCTTATTAATCATTTTTTTAAATTTCATAAATTTAATATAAAATAAGGCAAGATGTTCAAAAATATATTCCAAATTCTGCGTATATCTATTTTTATGTACTCAATTTTGTTTTAAACAATAATTTTAAATTAATAAAATTGACAAAACAATGTCAAAATTTTAAATTGTTTAATATTATATTTTTTATTGTTAATAAAATAAATCTTTATAACATTATTATTTCATTCATTATTAAAAAGTATATTTCAAATGTTTATGATATACTATTAATAATTATTGAGATGTGTTGCAGCAATGTATTTAAAAGTGCATACATATTGACAAATGTAAAATTATTTTAATGGCATCTACTAATGATATATTATTATAAATTACTTAAAGTAAATACGTCAGTGTTAAGAAACTAACGAACGTTATTTTGAAATGTTGAATGGAATCTTGTGAAAATCTGTTTTACAGCGCAACAGATAAGAAAGCGAAAGTGGAGAATTCACCAAGAAGAAATCTTCTCATCAGTTTTTAAGAAATTTGCCGTTATAATTTTATATGACATATCATTGAACAGTTTTCATAAAGTTACTTGTCGATAATGTTTTTTAAATAATTAAAAAATATATGAAAAATTTATAAATGTTAAGTTATACAAATAGTAGTAAAACTGGATATAATAAATAAATATCTTATACTGATTTACATATTACAAAAATCAAGGTTAATTGATTATTATATTTTATAGCTTGAATATATTTTTAAAGTACTATCTAAAATTCATTTTTCGTTATATATATTATTATTTCTTGGTGTTATTTAAATTATAGAAAGAGCAGTAAATTTACATGTAAAAAATTATTTTTAGTTATAAATTAGCTTGTTAAAAAATGATAATTATGCTAAATGTTAATTAATTGATTAATATACATTAATATATTTACAATCAGAATCTATATTTAAAACAGCATTAAAAGTCATTTCCTGTTCTTGACTAAATATTTCCTATAACGTCAACATTAAAATCCTCCTCTTGTTTTAATATAAACTCTTTATAATTATAAATCAGTCGCAATACTTTTATTTAATAGTCTTTTTTAATTTCAGCTTAATATACAAATCGGTCGTATGGACCGGCCAGTTGATCTACATATGGGCACTGTGGACTTGGCAAGTGACGACTGACATAGTCAACAGGATAATTGAAATGACCATTCTATGCACGCTCGCGATTTACTACATAACAGAGGCGGTGATCTTGACTTTCACACCGTCGTTCCTGCGAGCACAGAAGAGCCTGAAGGGAAAAGTGGTACTTGTTACTGGTGGTGCTGGCGGTGTCGGTCAAGAGCTGGCCTTGAGATTGGCCAGGTGCAAAGCGAGAGTTGTTGTTTGGGATAACAATGAGAAAGGTATGGATCTAACAGAAAAATTCATGATTTCCCGCTGTGGTTATTTAAAAATGTGCATTTGTAAACTGATTTGTTATTTGTTAGAGTGTAGAATATTGTTGCACTTTCTTGTTGTAGCAGTATTATAAATACATTTATTCACCCTAAAAACATCTAGCTATTGTTGTTTACAATATTTTATTTTAATTTCAAATGTGTTTGTTCGCGTTTCTTTATATGTTTCGTTAAAATAGATTTGTAAATTTATGATGATAATGTCACAGAAAATACAATTTTTAGATTGTATTCTAGATTTTTTAATCTTTTATGAATACAATCCATAAGAAAAAAATGAACCTAAAAATACTTTCAGCAATGGAGAAAGTGAGAGATAAAATCGAGGCTGATGGTTTTAAAATCTACACTTACCTGGTAGATGTATCCGATAGAGAAGACGTATATAAGGCGGCAGATCAAGTAAAAGCAGATTTGGGTCCGATAGACATTCTTATTAATAACGCCGGAGTGGTTTGCGGACAACCACTTCTGGACATTCCCGACTATATGATTGAGAAGACGTACAAAGTTAACATTCTTTCCCATTATTGGGTATTGGCATTAATTTCTATTCTATTAATTTCTATTATTAATTGATGATTTTTAGACTGTAAAAGCATTTCTTCCTGACATGATGAAGAAAAGGAAGGGACATATTGTAACAGTTGGCAGTTTAACGGGAATGCTGGGAACTTACAAATGCACTGACTATGCGGCTACTAAACACGCCACGATTGGTTTTCATGAAAGTTTATTGGTTGAACTAAAGGTAAATACGACAAATGTTTTCCTAATAATTGGAAAAATAGTGTTTGTTCATGAATATTGTGAATTTTATTGAATTTTGTAAATTTAGAAATCGTTGTTTGCTATGCTCAAAAATGCATGCGATGAAGAATTTGTTAATTGGCCTAGCTTTGTTATATCTATTATCACATGGTTGTATGGAAAATGCAAAAAAATTAATAACAAAAACAAGTACTTTCTCTACCTTTTTATATTACTTTCTCCGGTTAATAAGGATATTCAATGCAATGATCATCAGGTAAAAGGTTCATAATTTTATTGTCATTAGTCATGGGTAGTAAACAATTTTTTACAATATTTACATTAATACTAATTATTTCTATTTAATAATTTATATGTAAACAGAATATTTAAATATAATTTAAAATCTGTCTATAATTTTCTAGACTCATGGATATGATAGGATTAATATGACACTAGTCTGTCCCTACTTCATCAACACAGGCATGTTTGACGGCTGCAAACCAAGAAACATGAGCATGTTGGAACCGAAAGACGTGGCTAAAAGAATAATCACAGCCATTCGCCGCGAAGAAGTATTTGTCACTATGCCTTCCTTCTCACGATTCATCTTGCCACTTAAAAAGTAACAATAAAAATTTTATTATTTTACATTTTTAACTTGTTAATTATTTTAGTTATGTTCCGGCCAAATTGGGCTGGGCGTTCATGTACAGGGTAATACAAGGACCCCAATCCATGATGGGAATGCGCAACTTCCATGAAGTAGAAGCTGCTTGATTTATTTGTTGTGAATATTTATTATGAATTTAGCATGCTGTAGATGAGTAATATAATAGATGTTGTTGTTAATAAAACTGTTTAAAATCAGAATTTATTTAATTCTTAAGTTCAGAGAGAATGATTTTGGGTTACATCATTCTCTATTCAATGCTGGATGAGTAATTATAGAGTTATGGACCATTCCATTAATGTGTTTTGTGTTTATTAATTAAAAATGAGATATTCCTATAAAATATAGATGTAGTGTTTGCACGGATATTTATCTAAATTTGTTTGGATAATTATGTCCAGACATAAATTAACTCCAGATGAGAAGAGTAAAGCAACTGGAATGTTACACAATTTGTCGCTTTTGTACTTATAAACTGGTTCTGTTTCAGAAAGAGTAAGGAATGGTAGACCAAGAAAAATTACCGCAAATGAAGATCAATATTTGCAATAGAGAGACCCAGTGCAGATCTATATCGACTCCCTCGCAGGTCAGCTAAGAAATGCTCGTATCTCTTCAATTATGGTACGGAGGCAAATGCAGATTTTCGTTCATGAAGACCATTGCAACGCAATAATAAGCAACAACGGCCGGAAAGGGCAAAGTCTTATGTTCACTAAATGGAAGAATGGAAATTTGTATTTTTCACAGACGAGGGTAGAATTGGACTATATAATGATGATAGTCAAGTTCGTTTCTGGTCAAGACGAGATGTCGTGCGAAATCAACGAAAAGTTCAAGCATGTTACTCGTATGACATGGGCCAATATATTAAGAAGAATTGAATAAACTCATAGAAAGTATGCAGAGGACGTGCATGAGGGATATACAATGTATTAAACCTTATGTGTGTATAATTTTGATCACAAATAAAAATTGCTAAATATTGCTAAATGTTACATTTAATAAATATAATATATTTTTATTATATAAATATTATTTTTTTACTTTTAATTAAGAATTAGATGTTTACATATTTTTTTCAATATTGAACATGTGTTTATTTGAATATATCTTATCACTTATTTAAAAATATTGTTTGAAAAATTCATAACATATAGTTAATGTGGTTGCCTAGTTTATGTTTATGTTTTTCCAACCTAACTTTTTGATTTATAATTTTATTTGGTAATTCCCCTATTTATATTTCGTTCGAGTGCTTGTGTCTATGTTCTAATCGAAATCAAAGTATAAAATTCTTTATAGAAACAATTTTGTATGTATAACAATTTATTTAAATCTAATTAATTACTTGAAGTAGAATTACTAAATTTCAGTTTGATGGTATTATTCAAGATGATTCACACAAAGTGTCGATCCGTTCTTTATCCGTTGAGCGAAATACAAAGATTTGCATTAAAAGATGAGGAAGTGTCATGGATCTACAAGTTGGACAGTTACAACCCACCTGAATACAATGCCAAAGTCATTCTGAACCAATCTTGGGCCGATCCACCATCTGAAGTGCCAACTTTCAAACCCAAATGGAATGAGGTTGATGGCAAAGTGAATCGTATCAGTTTTAATGGGCCTTATGAAGTAGTTGACAACAGACCTTTAAACCCAATGGGCAGAACTGGGTTAAAGGGGCGCGGACGACTTGGCAGATGGGGCCCTAATCATGCTGCTGATCCTATTGTGACCAGGTGGAAGCGTGACCACAACATTAAAATTATAAATGAGAACACTAAATTGTATGTATATTTTTTAATGTTTGTAGTATTGTTATTGTTTTACTTTCATGAAAGACCTGTACTGGAATTTTGTGCAATTCAGAGGAGAGACAATGGACAATGGGCTCTTCCTGGAGGTATGGTAGATCCTGGAGAACAAATTAGTGAAACTTTAAAAAGGGAGTTCTTGGAAGAAGCTTTAAATTCACTTGAAGTCACTGAAGGTACATAAGTGTACATATTTTAATTATTTTAAACAGCTTTCATTCCAGAACAAAGAAAAAAAGATGTTGGCTTAATTGAAAAACTGTTTCAAAATGGACATGAGGTGTATAAAGGGTATGTGGATGACCCAAGAAATACAGATAATGCATGGATGGAAACAGTTGCTGTCAATTTTCATGATGAAACTGGTGAAACTCTTGGAAAGATCGCTTTAAAAGCTGGAGATGATGCTAAAAGTGTAACATGGATGGATATTGACAAAAATATTGATTTGTATGCCAGTCATGCTAATTTTATTAAAAGTGTTGCTGAATTACATAAAGCACATTGGTAAACAATATCTAGTTTATGTTCCTAATAAGAGATTTAGTCATATTAAAGAAGTTCATGTCTAAGTAACAGAATAGTAAACTATATAGTTTCAGTTGTAATTTTTATAAATAAAATATTTTTTATACTACAAGCAATATTTTAATACATTATATGAGAAACCTAAGCACTTTGAAATGTTATATTAAACATTTTTAACACACTTACAATCTACACTAATAATAATTTTAAAACTAATATATATATACATATATATATATATATATATATATATATATATATATATATATATAGAAAGAAGAGAGAAAAGATATTTGTAGGACTTAAAGAAAACAATAATACAGAATTATTTTATTTTATTCAAAAAATTGAAATGTCAAAACAATTGTTAAAAGCTGAACACAACTTTTCGCCTTATAAATATAAAGACTATATAAAAATATAAAAACTGTGTAGACTATGTACAAAAAAAAACAATTAGCGAAGTGCATCATTATGTTACAATCTAAATTAACTATGAGTATAATAATTCTATAAGTATTTTGTGGTAGGACGGATTTATAGTCTTACAAATTGCAATAAAAAATGTACATATAAAAAAGGCACATATCAGTCATGCTTTCACATATCTTTCTAAAATAAACTATAATTAATTATTTAAGTAAATTTCTTGTAAGCCAGTAAAATAATGAAAAGAGACATTATAACTAATTTATATGAGATATGTATATTTGAAGAAGTATTGCATCCATCTTTGGTATTGCATGTACAATATTCCATGAAAATATTATAAGTCCCAGTCCTCATTAAACAGAATCTTTCATCACCTTGTATACCTGGTTCGCCCAAGTATGCACAACTCCTAATATATTTCCAGACACCATGCACTAGAATAAACAGAATAGTTATGTGAATTACACATCTTTATATATTTACCTTTCTGTCTTATCTTCCTACACATTGTCGGGTATGCACCAGGTAAATAACTCAGAGGTTCAAGTTTTTTACAATCAGTTATGGCAAAAGTTGTATTGTCAAATGGATCAGAACATTTTGGATCGGCGTCGGATCTGCAGTCCCAGCATTTAATTCCACTTGCTAAAATTAACATGCACATAATTAAAATCTGGGCGTAACCTTTTTGTTATATTTTCGATAATAAAATGTATATTAGACGATAATATTAGTTACTCAATTAACACACTAAAATCTATTAAAAACGTTTATTTTCCTGGTTAAAGGAGTGTCACCAAGAAATTTTTAAACTCATACCTTCTTTGACTGCAAATATTAATGCCACAAAACCGACAAGGCACAGAACTTTGAGATTCGTTTTCTCCATTATTTATGTGTTTATTTTATATAGTTTTTTAACTGAAAATTTCTAAAATTTAAATACAAACATACACAAACAGGTGGTTATGGCCCTAATAAACTAAACTGACAGTGTTGCCAATCTGTTAGTTATATACTGATTTTAGTAAAATTAAAAACTACCATTAATAATCTCTTCTAATTTCTATAAGATTTAACTACCTTATCAAAAAATAAATAAATGAACTTGATCGAACTTTTATCATTAATTATTTATGATTATAGAACATTAATTTTCTTTTTTTTTGTAATTTAATACAATTTTTTTTCTGAATATCAGTATGCAATAATATTATTACGAATATTTCAAGAAAAAAGGTTGGTGTCACTGAAATGTGACACTCCCATTTTTGAGGTTACTCATAACTGACATAAGCTTATTTACAAATTTTGTGTGTAATTAGTAACAGTGATATTAATTATAATTGGCTTTTATTAACGTGTCTAATATTATTGAATGTTTTTCATTTGTTTGTAATTTTAAAGCACCGTTCATACAACATAAGTAAGTTTTTTATTTTCTTTGTAGCACACATATAACATCAACTGATGTATGTGTTCTCTGTATATTATGATAAATTACAATTAATTATATATATTATATTTTAAAATATATATATATATATATATATATATATATATATATATATATATACATACATACATTTTATAATTTAATTTCAGTGGTACACAATTGATTGTAAAAAGGTTACCCACACGACAATTTATAAAAAACAATCACAGAGTAACTATAAAAATGGCGTTAGAAAATAGTGCCTTAATAGCTTTGTTAATTTTGTGCCTTATATCTTTTGGTAAGTAATGAACCAGCAACAGTATAAGTTTATATAATGTAATACAAATTATATTTTATATAAGGGGAGGCAATGAGATGCTACCAGTGCAGTTCCAATCAAGATCCAAAGGGTGAAGATAACTGTGGAGCATATAAAAAGTTTGACAAAAGTAACCACATTGCAGTTGATTGCAATACTGAAGAAAGTCATATGCCAGGTTCATTTTGTATGAAAGTTGTACAACAAAGCCCAAAAGGATTTATTTGTAAGTGAGTCCAATAATCCAATTTACAATATAATATTTGTTAAATTTTAGGGGATGGAAGGTGGAGACAAGTGATTAGGAGGTGTGCTTCTGTAGCTGATACTGCTGTAACTGGTGTTTGCAATTGGGGAGTGTATGAGAATGCAGTTTTTTGGGAAGAGTGTTATTGTTCAGAAGATGAATGCAACTCTGCAAATTTGATATTTTCAAATAAATTGTTGGGAATTGTTTCTGTACTAGTGATTTGCTTTCAGCTTCTATTATGACCATTTTATATTGAATTTTTGTAAGTTTTTTTATGAATCTCAGACAACTTACTGTTAAAATCAATAGAAATATTGTAGTGACCTTTATACAGTACAGTACATAATGGTTTCATTTGATTTTAATTGTCCATGTATTTAGTACATGTTATGTACATTGTTAGTTTTTAATAATCCGTCCATTATAATAATTTAATGTACCTATATAAAATATATTTGATATTTTTATAATTAAAAATTTTAATGTATTATATGAGTGTTTTTATTAATAAATTTATACCATAAACTGACCATGTTTGCAACACCTACTTACCTGATAATTTAATACATATTTTAAAAATTTCGACTTTAAAAAATAGAAGAAAATAGTAAATATAAATTTTACACAACATAATATGATGCTTAAGTAATATTAGGGTCGACCGTTTGAGGTCAAGTTATTTCAATTTTCCATGTATTCATGTTCTAAAAAAATAAATAATAAGTAAAAGAATAAATAAGTAGAATCAAAATCTCTATGTAAATAGAGGTAAAAATACTGTTTAAAATAAAATATTGTATTTATTATATTATCTATTTCTTTAGATCCTTTAGATTCTTTAGATTCTTTAGATTCTTTAGATTCTTTAGATGTGGGTGGATGTGGAGGCAATACGAAGTTCAATTCATGTAGTTTTGCCATTGTTTTGATTAACTTGTGACACGGTGCGTCGTCTTATTGAAACAAATTTTGTTTCTTTGCAATTTCGTCCTTCAAATGATCTAATAACGCTATATAATATTCACCGTTAATGGTATTTCCCTTATATTATGAATATTATACCACGCACATACCACAATACCGAGGCCATAACCTTTCCAGCCGATTGTTGTACTTTCGGACACTTGGGACGAGGTTCACTAGTTGCTGTCCATTCAGATGACAATCGTTTTGATTCCGGAGTGAAGTGATGGATCTATATTTCATTCATTGTCACATATATTCTCAAACATTCCGGTTTGTTATGGCCAAACACTCAGTATCATTTTTGTTTTTGGTCAACAATGAGCAAACGCAGCACCCACTTTATGTTCATGCAATATAAAGCCAACATTTCTTTTGATATCTTTACGATGTCAACTAACTCACGCAACTTTTCGATCATTCAAAATTTTGTGGATGTTATTTTCTGGTGTTACTGCCTCATTTGGACGTCCACTACGACCATATTTGAAGTCAGGAAACCAACGTTTTATTGTTGTTTCTGTTGGAGCGGAGTCCTCATAACACTTTTCAAGCCATTGCTTCGCTTGAACGATATTTTTTTCCATCAAGAAGCAGTGTAAAATTAAAACACGAAATTGTTTTAATTTTACATTTTTAATAGAATATCATGAAATTTTAACAATTTCAATGCAATAAAACCAGCGCCATCTAACACATAGAAGGGTCTGTTACTGATAAGATAAGATGTAAAAGTAGAATTTATAACATTTACATATATGTACGTTGTACGTGGTACGCATTCCTTTATCATCTCGCCATAATTTTTCATGTAAGTAAATGAATATATGTATATGTATATATTATTGTATATTATTTTGAAATTGCCCATTTGGAGTACCATCTTTTAAGACAGAACGTATTTAATGTTCTAATATATATATTTCTAGAGAAACAGTACTATTTTCCTTGTACCATAGTATAAAACTCATCCTGTATGAGTAAAGCTAAGAGGGTAATGGAATGGTAATCAATACATGAAATAATTTTATAATAGTTATTCTATTTTACTATACAGTATAGATATACTCACTAATAAATTTTTTTCTTTTACAGACGCTATGAATTGTGGGTTAACTATTTTAATTATATTAGTAATTTTCATTATTCTGACTTTAATTATAACGTTATATATTGATGTAAAAAAATTCCGAAAAGAGTTAAAAGAATTAAAGGAAAAACAAATAAATGAAAATTTTGAGTACGAATAGAAGGTGTGAGGCTATTATTCGCAAGAGAGGAGGAAATATCTCATATTCAAGTTCAAATTTTTATTTTATGTAATCATAAAATTTAATTATTAATATTTAAAAAAAAAACAATATTTTTTTAGATTTCATCTAATAATTATAAATAAAAACCTATTTTTAAATAAATGTGTAGAGTGTATACGTTTATTTTTTTTTCCGTTTTCATAAAATATTAATAATAATCAATTATTATTGGTGTGATGCGTTAATTTCTGTGAATTGATATACACAGTCTGTTTCAAAACTGTGCCACCCAGAATATGAAAATTGAACTAAATAGGTAAACAAACATTTAATTGAAATTTCCATATTTCTAAAGAATCTAAAAAATCTAAAGTATCTAAAGAATCTAACGAATCTAAAGAATCTAAAGAATCTAAAGAATCTAAAGAATCTAAAGAATCTAAAGAATCTAAAGAATCTAAAGAATCTAAAGAATCTAAAGAATCTAAAGAATCTAAAGAATCTAAAGAATCTAAAGAATCTAAAGAATCTAAAGAATCTAAAGAATCTAAAGAATCTAAAGAATCTAAAGAATCTAAAGAATCTAAAGAATCTAAAGAATCTAAAGAATCTAAAGAATCTAAAGAATCTAAAGAATCTAAAGAATCTAAAGAATCTAAAGAATCTAAAGAATCCAAAGAATCCAAAGAATCCAAAGAATCCAAAGAATCCAAAGAATCCAAAGAATCCAAAGAATCCAAAGAATCCAAAGAATCCAAAGAATCCAAAGAATCCAAAGAATCCAAAGAATCCAAAGAATCCAAAGAATCCAAAGAATCCAAAGAATCCAAAGAATCCAAAGAATCCAAAGAATCCAAAGAATCCAAAGAATCCAAAGAATCCAAAGAATCCAAAGAATCCAAAGAATCCAAAGAATCCAAAGAATCCAAAGAATCCAAAGAATCCAAAGAATCCAAAGAATCCAAAGAATCCAAAGAATCCAAAGAATCCAAAGAATCCAAAGAATCCAAAGAATCCAAAGAATCCAAAGAATCCAAAGAATCCAAAGAATCCAAAGAATCCAAAGAATCCAAAGAAAAGAATCCAAAGAATCCAAAGAATCCAAAGAATCCAAAGAATCCAAAGAATCCAAAGAATCCAAAGAATCCAAAGAATCCAAAGAATCCAAAGAATCCAAAGAATCCAAAGAATCCAAAGAATCCAAAGAATCCAAAGAATCCAAAGAATCCAAAGAATCCAAAGAATCCAAAGAATCCAAAGAATCCAAAGAATCCAAAGAATCCAAAGAATCCAAAGAATCCAAAGAATCCAAAGAATCCAAAGAATCCAAAGAATCCAAAGAATCCAAAGAATCCAAAGAATCCAAAGAATCCAAAGAATCCAAAGAATCCAAAGAATCCAAAGAATCCAAAGAATCCAAAGAATCTAAAGAATCTAAAGAATCTAAAGAATCCAAAGAATCCAAAGAATCCAAAGAATCCAAAGAATCCAAAGAATCTAAAGAATCTAAAGAATCTAAAGAATCGAATCGAAAGAATCTAAAGAATCTAAACAATCGAATCGAAAGAATCGAAAGAATCGAAAGAATTGAAAGAATCGAAAGAATCGAAAGAATCGAAAGAATCGAAAGAATCTAAAGAATTTAAAGAATCGAAAGAATCGAAAGAATCGAAATAATCGAAAGAATCTAAAGAATTTAAAGAATCGAAAGAATCGAAAGAATCGAAAGAATTGAAAGAATCGAAAGAATCGAAAGAATTGAAAGAATCGAAAGAATCGAAAGAACCGAAAGAATCGAAAGAATCTAACGAAACTAACGAAACTAAAGATAAATCGTTACATTTATTGAGTGCATTAAAACGGGAAAACACACATTAATAAAGAGCATATTAGTCGTTTAAATGTGTTAGTTAGTTAAACGTACTTTCGATAAAATGCGAACTCTACAGAAGGAAAGAATAAAAACATTATTTTTTGATATTAATATTATGTCAATGCAATCATTTTCATAGATGAGGCAAATTACATAGTAGAAGCCATTTGTGTCGCCTGAATCTTGAAAGAGACATTATGAGCGACAGAAACAGTAAAACTTAGTCTCATAGTGGGAGTCCCCGCTCTTAAGCGCCACACGCACTACAGTTTACGATGCTTGATGCGCGAATTCTTTTGTAAATTCCATATATAAATTTTACTACTTGTTTAATTATCTGTTTTATAACATATTACCTTTCTACAATAGTCTGAATATTATATTCAGAATAAAAACTAAAAAAAAATGTTTTAAAATATTTTTATCTTAATATTAACGTTATTCCTGTCTGCCTTATCTAATTAACCGTCACGGGTATTTGATTAGATATGATCAAAATCTAACATTAATTTATTATCGGTTTATTAAATTAAACTCCAAAAACTGTTAATAAATTTTATTTTTCAAATAAATATACTAAAAGTGAAACATGAGAATTTAACCAATAGATCTACTATATGCAGAAAAACTTAACACATCTATATAAAACAATATATGTTAGATTGTCCACGTGTCTTCAAAATCCATAAACACCTTTCACTTATAAAATAATCAAGTCAACTAACGCGCACTTAATTCACAACTTAGGAAGGATCAACGATACAATTAATGTAATAAGAACTGTCAAGTAAGTAATCTTCAACCCGGTGGCGGAATTGCAACCATCATAGTCACAGTATTCGCAAAAATCGACACTGATGCCCCTTTGGACTGGATCGTAACAGGTTCCTGCGTATGTATCCAAAGGTACAGTCTCACATCTTCTGATGATGGTCGTATAACCATTAGCATCTAAAAAACAAAAATCATTTAATTGTGTTTTTAAGGGAAATGAAAAAATTTGTTAATTAATTAATTAATTGCAATCCCTCTCAGAAGTGAAGTCATATAACTTATCACATGGCATAAAATTGTCATCATTCCATTTTTGGTGCCCCACTATCGAAATATCTCCGTCAATAGCTGTCTGTTTCTTGAATACCGTTAAACTACGTGAAGCCGGTAGTAAACAAAGTAAGAAGTGAAAGTCCAAGACATTTAAACACAGTTACAACGCGTAACAGAGCTATGCACGTGTAATCGTTGCCAGCAAGTAGGTCAACCATTTTTTAAATTGACGTTGGGCGTAATTTATAGTGTTGATAGGATTTTTCCACTAGCATATTCTCAACAGTTTTATAATGACGGTGTGCAATTTTTTGGGTTATTATTTAAAGAACACTATAAATATCGGCTTACTCGTCTGTTTCCTCTTGTAACAGATATTCTTCATCCTTCTCAAGTTAGCTTCGTTATCATCGCATGTGACTAACTGGGGATACGTCCTTCCAGAAAATTGTTGAGCAGGCCTGTTGTAGCCCCTTTGGTAGTTGGGATCGTAGTTCCTATCGTAGTTTCTGTCGTATTGGCTATCATATTGTCGATTTCTGTCGTAGTCGCTTTGATAACCCTGGCTACCGTAGTTGTTGTAACCACCTCCTCCTATGTAATTCGTGAAGTTGAAGGGGTCACGGCAAGCCGGTTCTATATCACTAGAACATCTCCAACATTGAAGTGCATCACCTGAAATAGTCATTGAATATTTTTATTTACATAAAATTATAATTATTAAATTAATAATTATTAAATCAAGTTTATTCATATCATATTTTATTTAAATACAAAAAGAAATAAAATTAAAGTCACATAACTTAAATTATTGTAAATTAACATTAATTATCTTAAATTAACTTAAAACAATCGGTTGAGGCAGTCATTATAAATGATGTTGTCCTTATAATGCTGGGAAATAGTCTTTGCTGAGGTTACTATAAACAATGGAATTTAAGTACATAGGTATTCTTTGTGAATTTAACAATAGCATTTTCTCCAAAATATTTCTATGTTTGTGAATCATAGATTTATTTGTTATACACATGGAGGAGACTATTATTCAGGATGCAAACAAAACAAACACATAATAATTATATGTACGTCACAGGTTACAAATTATTTAATATTTCCGCATACTTTGGACCATGAATCACATATTATTTACGAAATTATTGTTAATTAAGTATATTTACTACTTATGCATATTAACGTTGTCTTGTACACTGCGTTATATTTTTTTTGTTTTAATAAATCAATTAATAACATGAAATATTAATAAGATTTTATTTGTGAAAATTACTGATTGTACATTATTTGTGACATGTCGCACATCATTTCATAACGCCAATTCCTAAGGCTAAGATAGGTAAGAACGTATCCTTTTTCAAAATAAAATTATTGTATTTCTTGAATCACCGTGTTAATAATTGTATGATGTGGTAATGCTTCATCTTACTAACTGCAATTTAAACTATTTTAACTTTTTCTACCTATGACCTTGATAACTAAAACGTCTTTTTATGTTTCAAGTAAACACCATATTGTTCAGTGCAATTGTTTCGGGCGGGACTTAAGTAATAAACAAATGTAATTATGATTATGCAATACGTATTCCAACTCAAGGTTTATAGATGATATTTTAGCAGTTGTTTTAAGACAAGATTTCTGCTTGTAAATGTATATGGACTATCAAAGTGCAGTAACTATACTAATTTAGCCTGCAACTAGAACAAGTGCAGGTTGTTTATTTTTGTTGAATTGTTTAGAAGCAATTCAAGGTTGCGAAACATAATTATTCAGTGTTATAACCATTTTTAACAATGTTTTAAATCTCGTGTGTTAGTAAAAGAGATCCTGACATTAAATTACATTATTAGATATATACTCATATAATAATAAATACGTGACACAATGGGTTATTGTTACTTTATTATGGTCAACCTAACGATTATTACATATAATTAATTATAACACCTTGAAATTATTAATGTTTTTCTACGTAAGGAAATCTCATTATATCGACGCATTTAAATTAAACAGTGATTTCACAATATAATTTCTTAATGGTACTAGTAGTACTACGTTTTTACTCTTCAAACAGGTTTTCTAAATTTAGGTATTGGTACCTGCCGAAAATATGCTTATAAACAAACATTCTCTAACCGTTTTTTAAAGCGCCAAAAATGTAAACGATCAAAAACCCGTGACAATTTAAATGTCATACAAAAGGTACACAATATATTCGTAAACTTCCTGATGCGCAGTTTGGGCATACGTACAGATAAGTGAAAGTCAATGTTGAATTTTCCAACAATTGAAATAGATTTGTTGAAACATGACTTATAAACACAATATTTAAAATGATTATCGCAAAACCAACAGAGATAAAGCCCTTACCGTAGTGCAAACATATCAACGCAATAACGACACCAAGCAAATTCGCACCCATATTTTCAGCACAAACAACGCGCTTCAGGCACCACTCAAAAATATGCGCGACCGCGTACGAACGATTCTGAAGAATATTTCCTGCGGGTCTCACGTAACAGCGGGTTCCAATGAGACCTCTCCCACCAGTTACGTCGTTTGCTTCTAAAACCGTACGAAAAGCAAAATCAGGGTACTGTTAATTGCTGAAATGGTGTGTGTAATTGGAATTGTGAAGGTGAATCGCTCGATTAGTACTGCGACAATTCAAATTCGTCTTGTTAATTGTTATATCAGTACTATTTTAGGCGTGTCGTGTATAGATTTGGCAGGGGCCGTAATTATATGTTTTATTTATATGAAATTATTAATATTTTGATGTTTATGTTTGTATATAGTCTCATCTTTTTTTCCAAAACTCCAATTTTAAATACATTAGAGATCAATATAAAAATACAAATACCCATTTTATAATTACTTATATTTTTTATACTTATATATTTTATATGCAAATAACATTTATAATAATATCCAAATGTCTAATTTTCCTCTCCTTAAAGTTTCCGTCAAAATAAAAAAAAAATTTTTGCTTTCTTACAAAAAATAATAAAAAGGTTTTGTGTATTAAAATTATAGGAGTTCTTTTTGATAATAACTATTATTTTACCGAAAAATTTCGTAACCCTGTTAACTAGTAATCAATTATTAAGTATTATTAATTATTCGAGTTAACTTTTATTAGTCGAAGTTCGATAATTCGATTTTGATTGTACTAAATATTTGGCACAGCCTTTGATAAGTCGAATTTCTCCCGTCGCAGTTAAACTCCTCCAGGTTTTTCCTTTCCGATGATACCTATCTTATGGTAATTACAAAACGTTGACCCCATGCTAATACCTGGACGCTGATCCGACGAATTGCAATAATCAACAGAATCCACAAATGTACTAATTGTAACAATAATCATCTTCAAGAATTTTTTTTTCTTCGAACTTTTTCAAACAAACCAACTACAACAAAAGTCCGACATTGAAACCATCAATAGAAGGGAACATTTAAATTCTAAAGAAAAGAAACACATTATAAAACTGTGTGAAAAATACAGTGATATTTTACATCGCCACGAAGACGTCTTGACTTTTACAAACCACATCAAAACAAAAGACGAAAACCCCAGTTTACATGAAGAGTTACAGATATCCTCATGTTCACAAAGAAGAAGTCCGAATACAGATTTCATCAATGTTAGACCAAGGAATAATTAGACCAAGTCAATCACCCAATTTGGATAGTCCCGAAGAAGGCAGATGCATTAGGAAAAATCAAATGGAGAATTGTTGTCGATTACCGAAAGGTAAACATCAGACCACAGACCACTGGACTATCTAATGAACATGAAGGACCCCAACACCAAATTAGAAGAATATGATTACGAAATCGTCTACAAAAAAGATAAACTGAATAGTAATGCGGACGCATTATCCAAAATAGAAATCAACATAAATGAAACAGAGAAGATGGACAAACACTTTTGAAGAATATCCTTATACCCAAACCCAGAAGAACAATCCGTTATCAACGAGTTACTTGAAGAATTGCAACCCCAAGATAAATCCGCCGAAGACAAAGCAAGCACATAACCACGCATACTGCACAGGAAAATGCAGTACTCTATATCTAAAAACCGTTAAACTATTACACTGACCAAATCATACTAAAACCCGTACATTATATTTTTTAATAAACACCGCATTTAGTTGTCGATAAAATCGAAGAAAATATCGTTAATTTTTTTAAAAATTACATTGACCCCTGAAGAAAATACGAAATCTATTTTAAAAATGAAGACTTATATCCACTAATATGCGAAGTATTAAGAAAAATCATATGATCTAGTAAAGTGTAATATTTTCGTTGAGGATGTCAACAATACTGAAAGGCAAATGAGCATAATAAAGGACTATCTTGAAGGATTCACAAACCACCGAGGAATAACAGAAGCCGAAAAACACATCATTAAATATTTCTACTGGCCAACAATAAAAAACTCATAAATTTCTGCGTTACTTGTCAAGTCAACAAATACGGAGGAAATGTTTAACAATCATCAACGTTTTTTTTTTTCTAAATACGCACAAGCCTATCCAATAGAAGGTGCAACTGCAGTAAACATCCTAAATTCACTTATAATTTTCGTAATCCACTATTGACTTCTCTTTATGATAGAGGCCGACAATGGAACAGAATTCAAATTTCATAAAATTCAAATTCATTATATAACACCGGAAAACCCTAGTCAAATGGAATAAAAGATGTCATTCAACAATCTTGGAACATCTTAGGATAATGAAAGAAAAAAGAAAATCTCTAAACGTCAAGGAACAAATGTCATACGCCCTCTTAGGATACAATTATTCCATACACTCCTCAATCAAACGAAAACCCATCGAAATATTAAATGACCATCTGGTACAAAGAAACGAACAAAAATCTTCAGAAAAACAAGGAAAAAATCACGGAAAGAAGAAATGAAGAAAGGACTATCCCAATATCTTATAAACTGCATGCAAAAATCTACACCAGGGCAACAGAAAAAAGAAAGAAACTCCTTCCCCAATTAATCACAGTAAAAATTAACCAAAATCCGATAGACACGAAAAATATGTGCCATATTCTCAAAAAACTCATAGGTCCGCACACCTCCTCTCAGACTATTCCTTTCCAAAATACCCTTGGTCCTAACTCAAGAAGTGAAAATTCATAACTTGAATTCTTCCCCGCAACCTGGGACAAGCAAAAGTTCAGATTAGTACACACAACTTTATCCACTAGAGAAGAAATAAATTTATTCCAGATTTTAAAACCAATTACCGATTGATTAGAATAATACCGGAAACTCCTACAATTTACTGATGTTTACATGATTATAACATCTTAAATTCTAAATAGAAGTACATTTAATTAAGGGTTTATTTCAATTAAATGTCTTAAAAACAACTCCTACAATGAGGCTTAGTGTGAGAAAACCTATGTATGAAAATGTCAACAAAGCTATTGTGGAATCAGTTTATCGTAGCTTTCTTTGAAAATGAAAATAAAAATCCTTTCGTCAAACATAAATAACTGACTTTGCATTAATAATGTACATAAAAATATTACTAATATTTATTGTATTATATATTACATATTTATGGGTTTCACAATATTATTTTTGATAAGTAGTTACTTTAGCAGCATCTTTTGTAATATTTAAAATTAAAGCATGCTTACATGATAAATACACATTTACATCTTTATATTGGATACCCAATTAATTATTTATTTATATTATATATTATATTGTTATATTAATTATTTATTTATGTGCACATTAGTATTAGATATAATCTTATATTGTACTAATTTTTTAATTATTTTATCATAATACTATATTCCTCCGTACAATTTTAACGATGATGTCATGCTATAGATTTTATACCTCAGTTTGTATATTTAATCTTAAGTTCTTTGACATATGTATTTTATTTAATAATATTTATAAAAAAAACGTTTTCCTTTTATAAAAAAAACTTAACAACATAACTAATATAGGTAGGTAATTTTTTATACATACGTTCCAGTATTTAAAATCGGTTTCCTGTTACTTTGATTATCATAATGGCACTGTTTATGCTATTATACGTATAAAGAAGATAGGTGTTGGCATAAATGCAATAAAACACGTAAGAGTCACACCTTACTCCTTGAATATAAATATTTATTACCTGTAATCTAATTATTAAATTTAAACGGATGTGTAAGTATATTTATATTTTTATTTATTTTACCAAAATTTAATAATTATCAGTGTGCAATCCTTATAATAATTGTTTACAATAATTTGAAAATTTTGTGTAATAATGATAATTGGCTATAAATGCAATGAAGATTGTCTTGAAACCTGTACCAACGAAAATATTAAGCCAATAAATCGGGCAAAATCCTCGTGTATCATGTTAGGATATAAATTATGGTGAATTAATCATTAGAAAGAAGCTTCGTGCAACGAATTTCATCAAACAGTTGAACAGTTCGATTCCAGATAAATTAAGTAAGGATAGCATAATTAGGTGTACGCAATGCAAATAAGCTATTTTAAAGTTCTAGATAATAGTCAAGTGTTCCCCCTTCATACAAACATTAATGGAGTCGCACACAATTGCTGGAGTTGTATATTTCATCTCAGTGTGTCGACTGAGGATTGTTGTCGGTAGCCTGTTTCCTTCCACTGTAGTTGATTTGTTCGATATTGTATGAATTTCAACTAATGAAACAAAACAATCTTAAAACCTGTTTATAAATGTAATTTTGAATAGTGGTACCAAATATGAAGAATATAATTTTTATTTTATTAATTTCAATTTTTGCTTTGAATATTTAGTGACTTAGTATTGATTGCTTCAAATCTAATCTATTTCAGTTTATGACATTAAATTAATAATTAATTATTAAAATATTCAAAACAGTTTGTTTAATGTTAACGTAACTATAAATTCTACACTGTTCCAAGAAATTAATGTACCATCTATAATTTTGTTAATAAATATTTCTATTTAAGTAAATAGTACATTGTTCGTATTAACTTTGGAACACTTCTTAATCAATTAATTATCATTCATAATTGATTATTATTAATCAATTAATAATACATTAATTTCTTGGAACAGTTTATATACATAATTTTATCTTGTCTTTAATTCCTGTATGTATTTGATCTTCTTAGTTCATAGTTTAACAGTTTGTTATCATCAATTACATACTGCTTAACATCACGAAAATATGACAATAACATTTAGTCAAAATATTAAGATAAATATAATGTCAAATTTTTATTTAAAATTTATTTCTCTTGTGAATAATAAAATAATTAAATAAATTTAAAAAAATATGACACATCCCAATAGGATAGTCAGGGGTGGCTAATCTGCGCCTCTACAGCCACATGCGGCTCTTTGAAGGATTATTTGTGGCTCTCAATAAAAATGTATCCGAATTCCCTTTTCATTCCAGATATATCAAGAGAAGTAAAATAAATGTGTTTAATTTTTAATATTTAAATTCAATCCACATATTTTGTATGGGATAATAGAAAAAGGCATCAATTAACGTTATTTCCTTTAAAGATTAAATTAATAGTTATGACATTTGGTCAAGTGAATGTGTCTGTTGACAGAAACTACTAATAGAATTAGTGTAGAAAAACTTTAATAAAAGTGATTCTGAAAAAAAAAACATGAAAAATATTTTTCTTTAGTTTTTCTTTCTAATAAGCAATTATAGTATTTAGAACATTTCCCTAGTTACCTTGAGACATTTGCTCTAATGTCCACAATTCTTCTTACCGTATCTTTTAAAATAAAGCAGTTGTAAGCTCACTGAAAAAATTAAAACCTTATAACTTAAGTTTTAATTAATTTAAATAATTTTCTTTGATCTTCTAAATTTCCTAATTTTTCACCCATTTTAACACAAAATATCAAAATATTATTATTAAATTGCACCGAAAACTATCAAAAAATGTAGCATTCTGTAAAAGAAAATAGTGATATTGGAAAATGTAAATAAACATAAATTTACAAAATGATAGATAATATAAAATAATCATTTATTTATTAGAAAATTGTAAAATTGTAAATTACTTTTATCTATTATTTGTAACAATTAGTTTATTAATTAATTACTAATATATAGCAAGTATTTATTGATAAGATATCATCATATCGAATATGATAATATTAATATTGTCTTATATGGATAGGACTCTGTCCAACAGAATAAATTTAAAATTTATCTGATTTAACAGCGGCGTGCAAAAGTTACGGCGTGCTATTTACGCCGTGCATTGTGAAATATAAGCACCCTACTATTAGTCTCAATAAAAAGGGGTTTCAAGTTACCCTTTTTATTGAGACTAATAGTAGGGTGCTTATATTTCACAATGCACGGCGTAAATAGCGTTCAATAGTCATAATGAGGGACCGCCCTTATACAATATTAATTGAAAAAATCAATTCCGAAATCATAGGGGTCAATACAAAATGAATAGAAACACGTTTATTTATTATTCAATTAGGTACATAAGTTACTTAACACAATTACAATTTAACTTGTCATCTACTCTTATCTATTTACATTTCGGTGGGTCTTATAATTTATAATATTAAGTAAATACATTATTCATGTTTTCCAATTGGAGAAAAAAAATTCTGAACTTCATTTTCGCAGAAACAGAAGGAGTGCCAGTGGCACACAGGCGGCCATCAAGTTAGTTTTCAAACCGGTCGCCGAATTGCATCCGTCGTAATTGCAAGTTTGACAGAAATCTATGTCCGGGAACCGTTGGTAGATTTCCGGCGGACATTGTCCGGCCTTCAGGCTCCTCGACACCAGCTGACATTCTCTGTTCACCACTTTTTTACCATCGGGCGCTGCAACAAAAACAAACCGACATTAGGTATCGTAGCAATGGTACGTCCGTTGTTTTTGTAATGCAATATTGAACTGACCATGGCCAATATTTATTGACATTGGTTCAATTAATTAGCCAAAAAGTTCTGCGGCCAATGGTTGAATGAACTTGACAAAAACAAATTTGACATTGAACTCGTTAAAGGTGGAGGCATTTTAAAATTTTATTTTTTATTTAGAATTGTATAAATAATGTTTAATCTTTTGTTCTACCAAATAAAATTAAATTATGTTTAGCTTAAAGCAACCATTAAAAAAAGGCTTTATGGAGGAAATTTTATAAAATGGATTTCACATAAATTAAATGAGAATAACAGGCGTTTGACAATTGTGACTTGGTTTATTTACGGTGTATGTAACGTAAATAAACCATTTATTGATTGTATTGTTATATCCGACTAAAAATGGTTGACTGATCACGACTATTCCCACCGGTCTGGATCAAGGATTGTTGCTACTTCTGTTTCTCCATTACGACGTAAGGTCACATATTACATTAGAGGCTAGTTATTGTTAAATGATGATTTTTTTCTCATCCACCACATAGTTCTGACATTTCATCATATGATTTTTATTTATTTTTGTCATTTATTAATTTCTTCCGTAATAAACTGCTGAATTCTGATGAAGAGGGTGATATTTTCTTCAGTTTGCAGATTATTTTTCTCGTGACATGATTTGCATGTAGACAATAAATTATTTATAATTTTCTATTTGTTGAATAAAAGTTATGTTAAAGAATGTTTTGTTACCAGTACCTAATAATATACAATATAGCATCGAATAAATCATATAGTTTTTTTTTTAATTTAATGTAATATAAAACGTAGGTAACGTTGTCATTTTGTAAAATAGGTAACTTACTGGTGTGTTCCCTCTTCATGCAAACATTAATGGTGTCATAATTGCTGGAGGTGTACATCTCATCGCAATGTATCAATTGAGGATTGTTGCCGGCAGCCTGTTGCCTCCCACTGTAGTTAATTTGTTCGAAATATCTTCTGTTTTGCTGTATCCTTGTCACGTTGAAGTGATCCCTGCAAGTAATATCGAAGTCCGACGAACATTTCCAACATTGAAGGGCAAGTCCTGTAAAGTTATCGGCAAAGAAATGTAATAATAGAAATATAAAGAGATTTTGATATATAAATAAATACAACATATATTCAGATCCAATTCAATTTAATTGTTATGTTAAACCGCATCGCAATTACCTTGTTTTTGTTCGGTGCAAAATCATTCCGACATGACACAATTTATAAAAATAAACATTAAATATGCAAATGAGTGAAACATGTAATCCGCATAAATTTGTCGATGCTGTAGAACAACAAACATCAAATGGTACGATTTAATTTTTTTTAATATCTTTGAATTATCTCCGATTAAAATTATTTCAGTTACGGTCGTTTAGTTGTTATGGAGTGGGCGAAAATACTTAATTATTTTTTTTTAGTCGTTTAAATTATGAAATTATTGGATGATTCAACAGGACGGCTAATTACACCGTTCAATTAAGAACCAACCTTTTGTCATCTAGTTTATGTTCGAATGCAAATGTAAATTGCAACCTTCGGAAACATCTCGTTTTCAAACAAGAAACTTATATTGAAATGGTAGATTAAATTTGTATTAGTTTCATTAATTGTAAAGTAAGATAAAATTGTTTATTACATAAAGAATGTTACGTTATTACAATCATTCATAATTTACTTAATAACTTGTAAGGTTACGGGTACTTTGTAAAGGAACCTTTCGTCAGTTTCCGAATACTAATTGGATAAATATGCAACATAATTTGTTTTCAAATATTTTTTAATTTGTTTGTTTTGTTCCATTGCGACGTACCATCATTTGTTTACGTCTTTTTTTGGAACATTTTATGGATACGTAATAATTCTAACACAGATTTTCAAATTTAAAATTCTTAATAATTCAATTAAACTTAACACTTAAAACAAGAGTATAAAAAAATATTTATTCAAGTAAAATATATTATTATTTTTATGCACAAATATTTTATTGAAAACTGTAAAAAAATTAACTTAATTTACTTAAGGGCTGAAGGTATCTTACAGTAATTGAAATCGTTAAATACGAAAACAAATTACGTAAAAACAGAATTTTTGAAAAATATGTGGAAGTTTATAGTTCAAAAATAAGACATAAATTTGTGCACTTACCACTGTTAACAACAGATAAAATAATTCCAAAAATGGCTACCACAACCGATTGTGAATACATGATCACAAAATATTTCGCACCTTGGAAACAGTGAAAAAACTTTTTGGGAAACCGCGTGGTAGCATAAATTTACACGAAATGCACCAGATCCTTCGTCATAGGGAGCTTTAAGACAGATTATTGTGCCCCCCACTATTTTTCTTCAATTTAACCGCTTAGTGAGCAATACGGGTCCACCTACTATTTAACGTATTCGTCATGATGTTCACTATGATCTGATCTATAATGGTAATTTATTTATTAACTGTAATAGTGTGAATAAAATTTATTCTTAATAACAAGCCCAACAAGCGTTTTAATGAATCACTAGTAATTATTTCTGTAGTGACGAGATTTACCAAGTTTTAATGAGTAATGTTTTAAGTGTTAATAATATTATTTTTTTTTAATTTTCGTCGTAAAAGTTGTTTGAGTACTCATTAGCAACTGATGACAGTTTTACCTAAAAATAACTTCTTATTTAATAAATACAAGTCTGCTTAGATATCGTCAACAATTTGTTTATGTTTTGGTCAGATATTATGTTTAAAATTTAAAAAAAAAAAACAAATTAACACCTTTGCTTATTATTAATTATTGACTAGTGAATATGATAATACGATTTTTCTAGAAAAATATTGGAAATATACTCATATAACTTTTAAATTGAATTTTATTATCATAACAATACAATAAACAATTTGCAATATGTATAATTTAAAGTCCATTTTATTGATTGTGGAGGTAGTAAATACTATTGATTTCTAGTTTTTTACTACTTTATTTTTTTTGAAACAACAGCAATGATTTATTATGTGGTAATATTTATAATTTTATTTATAATTTACAACAACATTCCATATCAATTCAAGTCGTCAAATCATTTCTTTAAAACCATTAATATTTGTTATTATTATATTAAAAGTATAGCTGACCTAACCTAACCTAACCAAACATAATCTAACCAAACATAACCTAATTTAATTAACATTAACAATAAATAACAATGATAACATATAAAGTGAGTCATTCACGTTTGTTTATCTAAAAAACTTTTCGACAATTATCCGCTTTAAACGATTCCTATTAAAAATCTCATATTTTTAAATATTATATAAAAGGTTTACACCTTTGCTTATAATTAATTATTGACTAGTGAATATGATAAATACAAATTGTTTGGGAAAATATTGGAAACATACTCATATAACTTTTAAATTGAATTTTATTATCATAACAATAAAACTAAAATTTTGCAATATGTATAATTTAAACTCAATTTTATTGATTGTGGAGGTAGTAAATACTATTGATTTCTAGTTTTTTACTACTTTATATTTTTTGAAACAACAGCAATGATTTATTATGTGGTAATATTTATAATTTTATTTATAATTTACAATAACATTCCATGTCGATTCAAGTCGTCAAATCATTTCTTTAAAACCATTACTATTTGTTATTATTATATTAAAAGTATAGCTGACCTAACCTAAACTCACCTAACGTAAGCAAACATAATTTAACCCAACATAACCTAATTTAATTAACATTAACAATAAACAACAATAATTACATATAAAGTGAGTCATTCACGTTTGATTATCTACAATAAAAAAATTCGAAAAATATCCACCTTAAATAATTTCTATTAAAAATCTCATATTTTTAAATATTATATAAAAGATTTAATAAAATATAATTGGAAAGTTAAAGTTTTTGGTACGTTTACAGTTTCTGAACGTTTTTGGGTGATTTCCTTCCGGCATTTCGTAACACTAGCCGTGTTGTACTGTTTAAGGTTAATTCGCTTAACCCCCGTCTCCCACTAATTGTTGATTAAATAATTGACCTCTAGATTAACGAAGCGGACATCATGAATGATGTCTTACGGACAATACAGTGTCTTCCACTTTAATTATTCGGTACATACGTGGTCTGCTTCCATTGTACTCTCATTTGCCAATGCTATTGTGTCATGAATGACCGTAATCAATTGTGTAATTTAATGATGTCCTGTTTCTAGTCTTAATTTTTCGATCATCCTTACTTTATTATAAATCACATTTTTCTGTCAGTTTGTTAATTATAGAAATTATTATAGTATTAAGTTTATATGTGTGTTTCAATTATTATGTAAATTCATAAAATAATTGAATAGTTTATAAACTAAACAATAGGTTAGCTGTTTTGATAGAAAAGGCAATTTCATTTATTTTATCAGATATTGGGTTGTTCGGAAAGTCACTTCGTTTTTTCCAGACAGAGGATTTAATTGTATTTTTTTGCACCCAACTTCACACTTAAGCCGTATAATTTTTATATGCATTGAGAGCTCATATAGCAAGGCTTGTGTGTGAAAAATTCCAATTAATTCTACGCAGTAGTTTTTGGTTGGTGCCCTTTTAAATATGGAGAGCGATAAGCAGTATTTTTGACATATCATACTGTTTTACTACAGAAAGGGTATAAATGCTGTTCAAGCCAGAAAGAAATTGACCGATGTGTATGGAGAAGGTGTGTTGACAGTACGCCAGTGCCAGAACTGGTTCGCTAAATTTAGATCCGGCAATTTTGATGTCGAAGATGCACCACGTTCTGGAAGGTCGGTTGAAGCTGATAAAGACGCGATAAAGGCATTAGTTGATGCGCACCGGCGAATAACAATATGTGAGATCGGATTGAGGTTAAATTTATCAAATTTAACAGTTTATGACCACTTGAAAGGACTGGGATTATCCTCGAAGCTCTCACAGAGAGAAAAAAAAACGAAATTACTTTCCGAACAACCCAATAGAAATTAAGGTTAATTAAATTCCAGCTAGATATTAGGTATTATCCTATATAGTGTGCCTAAATGAAAAGCAGAATATTTTTCAATTGACTAATTAACTAATGCTTTTCCTAGTTTATAATGTAAGCACCTATAGTTCTTAGCTAATTTACTAAAAAAAATTGTCTAAAAAACGAAGTCAAAAAAGATACGATCATAATGTTTCAAAATGGTCCTGCAAAACATTTTCAGATTTAACACATGAATATGTAAGGTTAATATTAACCAAATTGTTTTGGATAATTTATAAATTAATTACTAATTTAGACAAAATTGCGCTTTGCATCAAACTAGCTAACAGTTTAGTTAGTTAATAAGGTATGCCGTATACCCCTTATAAAATAAGAATACTTTTTAAAAAAGATATTTGTTAGTAGTGGCGAATTTCAAATGCAGAATGTGATATTGAAAGTTAAGTTTATATTAATATCAGTTGCCTTTTACATATTCTTGTGACCAATTTTTATGTTTTATTAATGTTTAATATGAAACTTTTTGAGTAGAAATTACGCACATACTTTATGTTTAACCAATTGTTTATTTCATTAAGATTAAATTAAAAATACATTTTGATAAGATTATAATATAATAAGTATTTTTATCTATCTAAATGTTCCATGTTAAATGACACTTTTTTTAATTTTTAGTGTTTCAAAATTGTTGAATGTAAGAATGATTAACTAAATCACAATGATGTAAAAATATCTTGTGCATTTATTGGTTCATGCATATTTGTTTTTTAATCATTTTCCGAGTCAATGGAGAAGAACAATGTAAAAGATTATTTTCAACTAGTAAATTCCTTGACAAGCTTACATTTTATATTATAATTGTAATAATTCTTTTTGACATTGAGCCAGATAGTATGTTTATGCCATAAAAAGTAAACAGTATATAAAAACTAATGTGCAAAAAATGTGCTTATTATAAGTTTAACCTCTATAAAGTATGATTTATATTTCAGGTCATACTAAGATATTCAATGAATAAAAAGCAATTGGAGTACATTTTAGTAGTGCGTCAATATGCCATTTATTAAAAAATAAGCTAAAAAGTGCGACACAATGTTAATTGTTGCTAAATTTTTACAAAGGTCGTTTTAATGACTAAACAAATATTTATGAAAAAATAAAATATTTATGAGTAACGAAGTGTGGAACGTGTTAAATATTTCCACAGTCTTACTGAATTTCAATTTTATTAAGAAAATTTATCCTGTTTGATCTCACTGATAATTTGTTCTGAATTGTTTGTATATATTATTATATACTTATAAGTATTTCTCCTGTTTTTCGAACGATAGTTATGGGACAGACAGATTGTGCGTATTTTATTACACCCAAATATAATAAATATCCTTTAGACTTCCATATAAATAGCTATATTTTATTAATGTATTTTTGGGTCAACCCAGATATGTTGGTAAGTGTTCAAAAACTGTAATAATCTCTGTACCTCTGCTGGGGTTATGCTTTCAAGGGATGACAACTTATCTTCGATGTTGAAACTAAGTTCGTCGGAACCAATAAAGATGTCAGGGAAAAAATGATCGAAAAGAAAATAGGATCCGTGACAACAACTAACCTATCTCGGCTTCTTATCGATCGAAAATCGAAGAAAGGTGAAAAATTGCAAGCAACTTGCATTGACATTTAAATAGATTAGTATATTTATTCCGGACGAAACAGGTTTAATCTGTAAAGAAGTATTAAGACCACCAGAACGAACAGCTAATAACTGTTCTAACCGCCAATCAAAACTGATATATTTTGTTAGGAAACTCGTTTGGAAAGATGCGAAACCTTCACATTATCCGTTCCAGCATTCCTTTTTCAAATAATTGAGAGGGAATTGGGGGGATGTCACAGAACTGTCGATCGATGGTGTGAAGTTTTTGGATGAATTTTCAACTGACTCGTAGCAAAAATTGTTGAACAGTGCCCCTGGGTATTATCCACAAATTTTGTACCGATTGAGTCATGGAACACCAGATTTCACTTACAATTTCAGCATCTGACGTGGGTGGGCTTAAAGATTTTAATAAATTTACTTCTTTAGTAAATTTTATTGGCAAAAGTTCAGATACTGATATCTTTTAACACACACATCCAATGTGGATCCTTTGACACAAGCTCTAACATTTATTAAAGTTGTAACTATAATTGTTGTAATTAGTATTACAATTTCTTTAAAATTCTTACATAAGAATTACATAATTAAACTACATTAAAAAACAAAAATATAAAACAAATAAAACTCTATGTTTCTTACTAGATCCAAGCGTCTGGTTTAAGTTTTTGTTTCTATAGACAGAGAGTGGTGGAAAAAATTATGGAATATTTGTTTACTTCTTGCAAGCCTGAACAAATATAATTTACTGCAAGTCCCTTAATCACGATAATTATTATATTTACAGGTTTATAATTTTTTTAATAAAAAACCAATTTGGTCTGGAAAGAAGTATAGAATATGTTAATATGAATAAAAAATTAACAAGAACAATATTGATATAACAATATGTCAGTCTCTGCAATGTAACAACAGGAATTGGTTGCCACTGCTCCTGATTGGTTTGAAGATGTTCTTCTTTGCTTTTGATGTTTTTTGTTTGAATGCGACGGTCTAATACTTCCTAAATATACTCAATAGGATTTATATCGGGGAACTGAGACGGCCATTCAAGAATAATCAAGTTTTTCATTAGAACTTACTGCTTAATAATTTTAGATGCGTTTTCTTGTTGAAATATTCAGCGAATCCAGTATGTCCCTATAATGAAAAGGATCCATTTTACTCTTCACTTGTATAAAGGATTCAACATTGGATGGACCATAATGCTTCCACCACCATGTTTAACCGTAAGAATTTGGTATTTAAAATAGTATCGTTGCCCCACTGGCAGTCTTACAAATGTTCTACCATCCGACTCAAACAAATTAAATTTACTTTCGACACTCTGAAGGACAGTACTCCATTTTTCCTGAGTCCACGACAAGTGGGGTTTTATAAATGCCAGACGGGACGCTCTGTTTTTTTTTTGATAGCTGTGCAGCAATTCGACCACGTGGTCCTGCACCAGTAAGGCGATTTCTCACTGTTCTAGATTAAATTGTGTTCAAATTTCCTTCGTGATTTGTCTTGATGTTTTGCAAAGATTTTTGAGGGAGAGCCTTCTCTTTTCCTAAATTGAAATTGAATATATTAAGAATTTAAAATCAACAGTATACCGGTAAACACAAACTAGTGAATTTGTTTAACACCATTACAACAGATATGAAAAATATAAGGGCATAAAAATCCAATTTTTAAAAATATTCCTTCACTGTAGATTAGTTTTTCTTAAAATGGTCTCCTGTATCAACAGCCCATTTGAGATGAATAACATTAGAATGGACTAAATAGTTATTTATAACTAAAAAAAATTGCAGTTTTTCACAATTATCAGCTTTTTTCCACATTTAAGTGACTTTTTAACACCAAATGAGTCCATGGCAAGAGGGATTTTGCAAACGTCAAACGGGACGCTCTAGATAAAATTGTGTAAAAATGTCTTCCATGATTTGACTTGATATTGCATATTTGAGGGAGGACCTTTTTATAATTTTGACTTGAAAGTGGTATCTCGTCAACGTCCTGGCTTATGTCGATAATACTCTGAGTAATATTTAATGTTTTTGCCACTTTCATAAAATTCAATTACTATTTTTCTAAATTGAAATTGAAATGAAATGTAAACGTATTTAGGCATTACTACGTTGAAACCGATTGAACATGTTAAGAATTTAAATACAACTGACTGCAAATAAAATAACATTCAATACTTTTTTCCGAGTCAAAAAACGTATCTCTTAAAGACCTAAACAAGAAACGATACCGGATGGTAAATAGGATTCATTGATTCCACAGTATTATGGTGGTGATTAGTAATTCCTTTCTGCTGTCCTTCAGATTCAAGATTTAGTAAGTGTTACAAATTATTTATTTATATGCTTGATTTGTGACGTTCATTTCAAAGTGGGACACTCTTATAAAATTTGTATTTTTTGTGTGATTTTAATTTTTTTCAATTGCATGTAAATATATACTTATGCACAAACCTACTGGATAATTTTTTTGGCATGAAAATTGAAGAAATCACACTAACAAATTTTTTATAGAAAATCTAATTAAGCACACCCTATACCACAATTCGTAAAAATATTATCCATTTCCATAATTCTGTGGAAAATGATTCTGAGAAATTGTCTATAAATATACATTGCACACTTTAAAATTGAAAAAAAGTTTGTAAAAATCGGACTAAAAATTTTATGGAGGCTCAAATGAGCCCCACTGTATATGTTTATAATGTTCGAATAAAATGTGATTCGTCGGTGCGCGCCAATTCATACTAATTCGCCAAGAAGGCACTTTGATAATGTGCCGGTGCGTCTTCTGGCTGCAGGCTGTAACATGATATATT
The DNA here is from genome assembly GCF_024364675.1 of Aethina tumida. Lineage (NCBI taxonomy): Eukaryota > Metazoa > Arthropoda > Insecta > Coleoptera > Nitidulidae > Aethina > Aethina tumida. The sequence goes on from NC_065435.1 coordinate 67,975,325, forward strand.
AGCATTGAACTTTCTATCGCGTAACCAATGAATTTCTAGTGACACAGTGTCATGCCCATGGATAGTACGGTTCGTGTATTGATAAATAATATTAATCGATGATGGCATCGATCAGCATATACATGTATCATATAGATTAGATTAGTTTACATTTTTATAAGGTGAGTGACAATTTTGATGCTTTTTTACTAATTATTACAAGAAAACTTTTTCATAATTTATTTATCGTAGGTTTTTATAAACCAAGAAAAATGTGGATTAACATCACTCGTTTAATTGAAATTACTGATGGGCTAATAATAGGTAATATAATTTTTTAATTAATAATTTATTCGTTTGATGTCTAAATGTGTTATTTTTAGATGGTACCCTAATGAAAAAAATAAATAGTAGTAATATCGATATTATTTTTATAATAGTATTTATGGTCTTGGCTGTTGGTACATATATTCTTTATTGTGCCTTTAAAAACTTTTCACAATGACATATACACGATATATATAATCTTTAATTAATAATGAAATGCATTTTTTACTGTTCCTAATTATAGGACATCATGTGTAGCAAGTACAAAAGAACACTACTAGTAGTAGTAGTACTTTGCCTTCATAAAAAAATGGCTATTCATTTAGCAACTAGAATTTCAAAAAAATACGTTTAACAAAAGAAACGATTGAAATGAGAATCCAATGTCAAACAGGCGTCTTATCTATAGAATAATAGATGTGTATCTACAAACAAATTCTTACATGATAGCTATATATTATTACGTATTTATAAAATTATAATTATATAAAAAATAGATTATTCTTTTATGGTGTAGAAAAAAGTTTAAAAATTTGACACCTTGCACATCATGGTCCTACGATTAATATCTGGCGTTTTCACCAAAACTGGAGGAACTACCTTAACAGTAAAAATAAATAAAATTCAACAGTGTATCATTTGTCTTATTTCATTCCTTCACCCAATTTATCACATTGAACAGTCCAAAAAATTCGAAAAGTCATAAGATATGAAGCGACCTGGAAAATATGCGTCTTCGAAATACCTAAAATATGTTGTTTGTATTATACATCGTTCTAAACGTCCTGCCCTGTTTAAACCTTTTATATTTTACACTCTTACACTTTATTTGTTGAAAAGTATGAAGCAGTAGGTAATAACTTTATTTTTTATGTGTAATAAATATAAAAAAATTATATACAAACTATTTTAATTTTAATTTTATTAATTGTAGTTGAAAAACATCTATATAAAAGTTCTATTAGAGAACAATTATTATATTAATATTTTTTATTAAGTGATCTTTAACTATTAAATTAAAGATTAAAGCAGAAGAATATAAAGAATACCTTAATATGTCACAGGTAGAATTTTTGGTATATATTTTCCCTTTTATAAATTTTTTAACTATACTACTATTACTTAATAATTCTGAAGAAAACCCACACCACACTGTTCTAGACTATTGAATCATTTTGTTAAAAAAATTAATTATATCTGCGTAAAGAATGCCGTTGGAAAAAATTATAGGAACTTCCTATTAGTTTTATGTGTTATATCTGAATCCGGGATATTGCTGCTCTGGGACATCCATATATACAAATTTATAATAAATAATGGGAAAACAAAAGAAATAAAATAAAGAAAATCAATTACAAGTATGAAAAAACATGGTAAAATCTAACGAAATAAACGAAAACCAGAATTTTTATAAACTTGGTTATTAGGAACGGATGAAGTAGGTGGTGACTTAAGTTCGTTAAGAGCACTTCAACCAATGAAACAAACGAAACAATTGTTTATATCTTTCACAACATTATTGTGTTTATTATGTAACTAATTTAAGAATTTCACTAATTATGAAAACTTACTTGGTGTACTTGGTCTAAAAGATTTTAATGAAATTTAACATACATTAATTCAAACATGTTTAGAATTCGATAACCTTTGCATAAAGAAAAACTGTATTGTGCGACTATTGATCAATATAAAACTCATATACAAAACAAATTCATAATTCTATAAAATAATAAAAATGTCATATTAAACAAAATGTATTCAAACTTTATTTTATATTATTTCACACTATTTTTGAAAACACACACGCCAACATTTTACAAGTTAAACATCAATCTCATTGTGCAATGAGACCCCATCGCTCGACAAGTGTTCAAGTTCGATAATTTCCACATATAGATGGTAAGAAAACGTTTTAAAATAAACTTTATACTACTATTTTACGATTAATATATGAAATATAAAATAACGGTTTTTGGTTCTATAATACTGTCATAAAAGAGGAGAACATCTTTTTCGTTAACTAAATTACACATATTCCAAAAATGGTAAACGTTTCAAACAATTAGATTTGTTTTAATTTACTTTTTTTTTTTTGATAAAAACAAATTTTTTATTTCTCATTATTCAATAAATATAATAGTAAATTAAATATTTCACGCATTGAGTATACTTTCACATCTCTAATATCATATTGGGTCGTTCGGTCCTTTTTATTTTTCGTAACATCAAATTTGTTTGGTGTATTATCTTATCTGATTATATTATTAAATAACGATAGTAAATTTGGTGGATGCGCCAAATCGTTGTTTGATCATCCTTGTCGATTTCACATGTATTTTTAATTTGTTTTTATGACTTTACTTAAAAAATCGAACAGCCAGTCTGATCACATTGTAATCTTTAGAAAGAAGATTAAATTACCACCGGTACCGACAGTATTCAATTCGTTTCCCGATGGAAACGAATTGAATACTGTCGGATGGATGGAAACGAATTGAATACTAACTCAGACATTTTTCATACGATTATGAAAAATGTCTGAGTTGGTGAAATTTCAAATTCCAAACAATATATAACGATTTTGAATTCATTCCAGTCATAAATTATTTGAATATTTATTTATATTTTTAACTGTTTAATTACTAATTTTAAGCCACATCAGGCCAACATCGGAAGTTTGCCACTAAATAGCTAACTGAACGTAAGAAACAAGAAAAAAAATCATTTGAACGGTGCAAGCGAGGTTTTTGATTAGATCTTTTTCTATAAGGAACTGGCAATGGCTATTTTTAATTCTGTTATATATATAAGTAGTAAGGGAAACGAGATGACTGAAGAACAAATGGATCTTGATTGATTTAAACGATTAAATTAAATTAAATTAAATAATTGAAAGTATAAAAAGTCTAAGTATTAATTAATTAAATTAATGATTATAATGATGCAAACAATTAAAATAATGTTAAAAATGAAGTACATTGAAATTAATATGATTGTATATTAATTGTTATTTCAAATGAATTGTATTTATATTTTGTCATAATTTTGTACAGCCTGTAATATATTTGAATAATAAAAAATCACATAAACATGCATATAATTGTTGCTCGGAATGTCAATAGATGTGAAAACCAGATTGATGTTGATACTTAATTCAGACATTATGAAATTTCATATTTTAATACTAAAGGTTCTAAGTTTTCACTTCTATCGGCAGTCTCTACAACGATAACTGCCAATTTTTTTATTGTAAAACCGAATTCTACGTCAAATTTTTTATAATTAGCCAGCATACTTAAGAACTACTTTTTTCTTCTTTGTATCAGAATGATATCATTTTTTATTCACTTTTAGTTTGATAGTAGTTAAAATGTTTGTAAATGAATAAATTGTCAATTAAATATATAAAATACCGAATTTATTTATTGTGGGAAAAATTGTATTAAACTAACTTTTCATCAGCTGTAGATCATTTTTCATTTGATTGTTTCGAGGTGAGTATTGTGGGAATTTAACCATCAAATATTATTTATTGGTCTTTGACATTCATTCTATAATCTAGTATAATCATAACATCATAACCTTATGATAATGTGATATACCAAAATCTAGGTGAATCATCCAATTTTTTTAATAACACTTTATTTAATATAGTAATAACGCAGATTATTATCACCCAAGAATTTCGGTGACTCATTTTAAAATTAATTTTTGAATGAATTTTACTAAAATTTTACAAAAACTGACCTATAAAATATATACTGATTCTACAGTTATAAGCAGGGAATCAAAACAAATATCTTACTTATTAGTATTTCCATATATTGTATAAGTATAACAAAATAGATAGAAGTATTTTATTTAACAGAATATAAAATCAAATAATTGGGAGCCTTACGGATGAGCCTACTAGATGTGCTGGTAAGTCCACCATTAGGTGATAAAATTTTAAATCAATTTCCAAATTCAATCACATCGATTCCTCATGGAATAATCAGAGAACTGAAACCTTATGGTTTCAGTTTTCTGATTATGACTGAAACATTTCATTTCAATGTTATCATTAAATCATTTTTGTCGTTTTAGTCAGAGCAAATAAATTGGGCATTTTATAATATTTACTTCTACGAGTTATAAAATTTAGAAGAAAAAAAGAAAAAAAAAATGCAAAAAGCATTCACTCGATTGAAATACTAATAATATATTTGATGAAAAATCAAAAAAATTGTTTTTGTCTTTCTACTACACTTTTGGTGTCATTATCAATGAATCATCGAATCTTCCAATGTATCATCATTGTTATCAAACAACCGTCCAAATTTGAGATAAAATATGTGAATCATAAAAAGAATAAATGATAATCATTGCTGCGTATTTGTGCGGGTCGGAAAATTATGCTCAGGCGTAAACACTCCATATCAGAAGGGTTGGGGTACATTGAAATCTGTGAGCAATCGGATCAAATTCGCAATCTACACAAAGTGTCATTTGTCGTTTATGTACTCGATTTTATCAGATTGAAACCACCCCATTCGTCCATCCAAATTCCGATTGGACCTCGTGTTCTCCACTACCTCTATATTTACCAGGAAATTTGGCTTCGTATTTTTCAAACATCGCTTGGATTTCCTTGGTTATCCTCTCTACCAATTCCATTGCGACATCCGGATCAGTACAATAATGTTATCACGATGTCCTGAAACGGCATTCAGAAATTCGGAAAGTAACACTGTTGTAATGGGTCGGAGCCCCTCTTTGATTAAAGCACTCACTGACGTGTCGTGGCAGCTCATCCCAGACGAACTGAATCTGAAGTCTTAGTTTAATAAGAGTCCGTGGAGGGCACCATAAATTCCTTAAGCGTTGCCTCATCATATCCCACATATGTTCGATGGAAAAGATCTAAAGATCTGGGTGGCCCAGGCAGTAAATTCACATGGGAGGCTTCTAGGTTTAATGTATTCCGGGCAATATGTGGATGGGCATTATCTTGCTGAAAAATTTATCCGATATCTCTTCTTATGTAGGGAAGGAAATAAGGCTCCAAAACGTCATCCACATATTGATGGGACGTCATATTGTCTCTAATAAAAACTAAAGGTGACCTACTACCATAAGCAATAGCATCCCATACTATTAAACCCATGGTACGTCCCAACTTAAACTGAAGGTTTTTAATAACATGTAGTCATTTAGGTTAAGGCAATTTTTGTCTTTAGGACAAAGATCGAATATTAAGTTTTATTTTATTTTTAATAATAATGAGATTTATGAAAATGGAATTGGGTATGTCCAAATCATTAATTCATCTTATTTTGACCGAGGATTTGGGCTAATGAAAGTTCCCACTGTTTACTCTTCAGAGTAACGTGATGTTTCCAAAATAACCCAGAAACCAAACGCCAAAGTACCAAATGGAAGTCCATATTTCAGAGGCACTGAGCAAAAAAGGCGTATATTTTAGAATAAAATAAATTACTTTTGTAAAAATAAGTGAACTGAAATCGCCAAAAATGGTGTTGCGACGAAAAAAAGATTATGACTCACTGATATAAGATAACAAGATAAGCGTGGAGTATAAGACTAAGAGAGTGAGATTCAAACATCAGTATACAATTGTCGCACACACGAATTCGTTCAAGTTATGGCAAAAAATATTACTATTAACAATACGTTTATTCATCGGTAAGTAAATCATCTTTTATAAATTATCGATATAGTTATCGTTTTTTTTTTTAGAAGATCCCAAAATCATGTGAACTACCAACTAGATGTTCTATTACTGATTATTTCTATTTGTTTGTCGATACTGATACTCCTTTTTGTGTATATGTATTTCAAAATACGACGATTTTTTTTAAGTGATGAAGAAAGGTACGTCTCGAAAGAGAATCAAAGTACCTGTAACTTATTATATGAAGTATAAGTTTACTTAATTGTATCTTGTTAATAATTTATACTTGTTTTTGTGTATACATATATTGAGACTTGTTCATAATTTGTATTTCATATATTTATTTTTGTACCGATTATATATTATATCTATTAATATTTTTTGTGTTATTTTGACGTGTACATTTGTAGGCTATGTACTAATAAACGATTTGTTTTGATTTTTATTCTTATACGTAAAATGTATTTTAATAAATGAATGAATTATGAATATATTTAATTATTTTTTAAATTAAGTTAAAATATACAATTGTATTATATAAACAATTAATTGATTTAATTATTGTTGAAAACTCTTTCAGCCACCTACAACAGGTAATTATAAATTAAGGTAAATAATATTAAGTAATAAGCTGAGTAATTATTAATTTTTAAAAATTTTTTAAGTAATAATTTAAATAAGTATGATATACGAGTTTTTTTCCAAAAGTTAATGCTATACAATTAGTTTTAAATAAACATTATCGATTAAAAATACACTAAACAAAATATTTATTCCATTATCACTTATTAAGAAAAATATGTTCATTTTGTGTGACAACTAAATATTGGAGAAACTAAAAATTTTAATAAAAAAGAAAATTCAAAAATGTTACTAGTGTGTTATCGTGTTAGGTCAATCGCTACGTTAAGTGAACTAAATGGTGCGTGGTATAGCTGCAAGTTTCAAAATTTGTGAGTTAGTGGTTAAAAATTATTGTCGCAGCAAAACATACGTGAAGTAACAGATGAACTTAACATCAACAGTCTGGAATATAATTGGGCATTATAGTCAATCTGGAAATATTCTGGAAAAAAAGGTAAAAACCCGAGTCATCCAAAATTAGTTTCTGAAGAGAATAAAAGAAATTAATAATAATATGTAAAAATGGTCGAAGAATTACTTTGAGGCAAATTAAAGTAGATGAATGAAACTTGATTAAATTTATCAAAGGAATGCTGTCGCAAGTGGATTCATAAATGTTGAGTTAAGGTTTATTAGGTAAAATATAAAATGACTTAAAGGTGTGTATCATTAAAAATTTCATATGTGTATAGGCAAAAGAAACGCCACCGTTAACGTCCAAACAAAAGCAAAACAGGCTTACGTTGGCAAAATCAAGGCTGCACTTGTCAGTAGAAAATTGACCCAGGGTAATTTTTATCGATGAATCAAAATTCGATGTTTTTTGTGTTGGTGATTATCGAAATCGAGTTCTTCGCAATAAACATGAGGTTTTTGACAATGATTGCCTAAAATGCATCGTAAACCTTCCCAAAGAAGTTTTCTAAATATATTGATGGGACTGTGAATGCTGTAAAGTATCAACAAATATTGTGAAATAGTCTGCTGACAAGTATCGAAAAACCGGATATTGGCAAAAATTACATTTTTCAACAGGATAGAGCAGCCAACGTTTTTTATTGGTCTTCCGGCAGTCCTGATCAGAATGTCTCTGAAACTGTATGGCATAAAATAAAACAAACATTAAGAAACATTCCACAACGGACATTATCTCAACAGACGAATTAAAGCAGTCATTAAAGCGAAAAATGATGTGATTCCATATTTATTTTCCGACCCAAATTGATATTTGTATGCTTTATAAGTTGTAATGCAAAGAGTATGGTATATATATAATGATAACTAATCATATGATAAAGTTAATACAGGGTGACACATTTAAAATGTATCACAGGCGTTACAGTCACAGAGGGACAGTTTTTGACACAAAAAGCGTAGCAAAATCTTCAATTTCCTAATTTTTATCCAATGGGAATGGGGAATAAAGTGATATCTCATTAAAAAGATGTTATTTAACAACATATTTATTTGATATTAACAGTATATCGTAATTAAATAGTTTACCTTCATTACTGTAATTTTGACAATTCTTTCAGCCTATAACCAATTAATGTTCAAAGATGCAGATATTGAAATGGGCCCATTTTATTATAATTGTACTTGACTGTGTTTACAAGCAATTATTATTTTATTAATTTTTATCAAATTCTACATATAAAGATAATTTATTTCAATAGTGTTTGCACAGGTATTTGTCGATATTTATTCGGATAATTATTTCTAGAAGTAAATACTCCAGTTTAGAGGCGCAGATTAGAATATTGGAATCTGTGATCAGTCAGATCAAATTCCCCAGTTGCACAAAATATTACGTCTCACTTGTGTACTTGATTTTATTAAAGTCTACTTCAAGAATACCAAGAAGTGGGAGACCAAAGAAAATTACCGAAAATAAAGTTCGATATTTTCAATTCAGAGCTAGTAGGAACTATTCAGTGCCCCCTCGCAATTGTGCTGGGTGATCAGCTAGAAAATGCTACAAGACCTCGTTTTGCTCCAGTTATGGTATCGATAGGGTTCGGAAATTGAGGTTTTTGTTCACGAAAAACACACCATTGCGATGCTAACATTTGATCTTCGATCATAAACAACAACGAATGACATATGCCGTACACTGATGATCGTTGAGTTCTCGCCTGATATAGACGAGATGTTCCACTAAATCATCAAGAATTTTATACATTTCAATGAAATTTCATTATGGTATGGGGAGCAATTTGTCGTCTATATTATACCCATGTCAAAGCATGATGACCGCAATGCGACTGAATGTCTCAGGAATTGTGCGCGTGGGAAATCTGTAATGTACTAAATTTTATGTAAAATTTGATAAAAAAAATTGCAGTTTTATGGTAAGTTGTATGTATTTGTTCTAAATAAACTTTATTTTGTTACATAAATTAAGTTAAATAAAATAATATAATTAAATAATAATAATTATTTTATTCCAATTTATAACTTTCTATCACTTTGTACATCTATTATGAATGACAGTCTCACATATTCTGTTCGTTCATACTCAAAATCTGGGTTCGAATTTCATTTTGGTTCAAATTCTTCTAAATTTCAAGTAGAAGACGTTCCACATCCTCTAAATTATTCGCACAGGATGGTCGCTTAAACATCTTCCAATAATGTCCCAGATATGTTCTATCGGGTTAAGGTCTGGACTGCGAGCTGGCCAGGTCATAGCATTAATCCCAACGTCAGCAAGATGATTCCGGACAACATGGTCTGTATAAGACTGTGCATTATCCAACATTATTAAAAAAAATAAAACCTATAAAAGGGGCATATGGTAAAATGTAACGCTCAGCATTAAGGTTCCCATTATGTATCACCATCACATTACCGGTGTTAGTCGGTACGTGTTGTTAAAGAAAATACCATAATTGAGCCTCTACCAAATAAGGTGATATTTTCGAATTTACATTGAGCATATCATTCATTTGTAGATGTTCCACGGTTAAGGTCGCGCCTCGAGCAACAACATGGAGTTGCAAATTATCTTCTCTAGTAGTAGTAGTAGCTGTAAACTTCTTGTAGTCACAAATCGTTGCCTCAAAGTTAAAAGTCTCAAAAAGCGATCTTGAGCAGATGTTGTAGCACGATTTCTACTCTGACCTGGTCTCCTAGTATGGTCACCAGTCTCCATGTACCATAAGGGAAATGTATGTATGGGATACACCAAACCTTTCGACTATTCTACAGTAACTTCAACCTTCTTCCACTAAAATAACCGCATGGGTATATTCATTGCGAATTCAATTTCTAGACTGCCGCTGCATGTTGACAATTAGTGAAAATTAAGAATTAAGAAAATGAGGATGATAAATGAGTTCTAACGAAAAGGTGCGTCAATAACCTGTTGTACTAATTTACCAGAATCGAAATATTTCAAATAACACTGTGCAAAAATGTTTACACACTTTTTAAAAGTACATAAAAACAATGTACTATATACTTAAATAGAAAATTTTATTTACAAAATTATAGGTGGTCCGTTAATTTCTTGGAACAGTGTATATTAACAAATTAATTTTAATCTTTTAAATATAATTTATTAAAATATGATAATAATTTATTATTTATTTCCATATATATTTTTTTCAGTTGAAGTTTACTCTGTACATCTAATAGGGGATACTATTTACGATCACGATTTAAAATTATGTTCTACAAATGCAAATTGTAATTAAAGGTTTGTGTATTTATTTTATTTACTTATGACAAAATAAAATAAAAATAGGCATTATCTATCTATCTATCTAATCAGAACTTCATTATCATCATCAAAGTCATATGTTATATATGGATCAACATATTTACGTAAAAATTTGGAGGATATTGCAGTACATTATACTGAAGAAGAAACGCCTCTGCGTTGGGTTTTTATGCAGGATAACGACACAAAGCATACCAGTTGTAAAGCAAAACATTTTGAAAAATGACCAAAAAATTAATTTGTTAGAGTGGTCCGTTCAATCTTTCGACGACAACGCGATAGATCTCTGGTCGAACATTAAAAAGGCAGTATAAGTCGAAAAAACAATAAATAAAGATATACTGTGGAATGTAGTTGAGCAAACATGGTTATCAATTCCAAAAGAACGTTGTCAAAAATTAGTTGAGCAGCTATTGAGCCGCGTTGTTGTGCTCATGTTATAGATAATAAAGGTTTTGCAACAAAATTTTAATTATATTATTGTGTTATTTTTAATATTTATCTATTCATTTTATTTTATATTCATTAGGTATTGTAAGACTATTTTTTTAACCGTCAAATTGAGTGTCGTTAATACATTTTTTTATTATAATTTGTTTGTTATACAGTTAAATATTTATTAAGATGTATTCTTATGATATTTACAGTATTTGTTAGTGAACAATTATATTTCTTGTAAATAGAGTAAACGTTTAAAAAATTATGTAAGCTTGCGCAATTTGATGTAAACTAATTTAATATACTACCATTTTAGTGAGTAATACTTTTTTATATTTTTATTAAATATGATAAACACAACAGAATAGTTACTTTATCTATCGTAAATATTTTTATACCAACGCAGAATCTCTCGAACAAGATTGACAATCTTCATCTCTCGTGTTTTTAATATTTATGTACTGGTTTTTACCGGATTGTTAAAAGTTAACAGAGATTCTGCACAGGAATATTTGGTGAACCAAAGGGCACCGGACCGGAAATTGGCTCACTGTTATGTTCAGTGATGGTAGAAACATCATTCATTACGGATACGAATAACGAAGAAGATGTTTATTAATTTACTACTCATAATTAGGATCACATTTATAAATATATCAACATTTTCGCATTGTTTTAGCAATATATTAAAAGAAATCAACTATAATCGATACATGCAAAAAGAATAAAATGAAATCAATTATATCATTTAGGATACAGAATTGTCACGCCTACTTAAAACTCGAGATATTTGTTTTTTCAAAAAAGAAAAAGTATAGTATTATTTTATAGAAATGTTCTTCTATATAAGAAGTCAACATTTTTTTAATGTAAACTGACCAAATAATTACCATAGTTGACGGTATACTAGTAAGTACTTAAAGTATTAAAATGTGGAAAATAAAGAATCATTACAATAAAAATAATTTTATTCAAAAACAAATGTCGTACTAAACGGATAAATGTATAATGAACATTTATAAATACAGCAGAACTAATATGTTCATGATTATTACTATTAATTATTATTAATTATTAATAAATTCAACAAAAGATCATTCATATCTAATATTAGAATTGAATACTATATGGCATTTAAAATTATAATTTACATTACACAAACAGTCACTCTTTCGTATAAAACTGATTGATCAATTTTAAAGCTACCCCATTCGTCCAACCAAATCCCGATTGAACCTCGTATTCTCCACCACCTCCGTATTTACCAGGGAATCTGGCGTCGTATTTCTCAAACATCGCGTGAGTTTCTTCGAAACCTATCATATTTGCGGTTATCCATCTCTTTGCCAATTCCGTTGCAATCTCTTGGGCTTCCGAGTGTCCGGATTTGTACAACCCTGTTATCACGATATCCTGGAATGGCGCCCAGGAATTCGGAAAGTCCCACTGCTGTCCTGTGGGAATCAACGATGTTGGAATTCCTCCTAAAACATTAAAACAATTTAAGTATTTTATTTTAGTTTAAAACTAATGGGGGTCTTCGTAATATATATATATATATATATATATATATATATATATATATATATATATATATATATATATATATCATATTTAAAACGATTCAAATGCATTTAATTAAATTTTTATTATATTTTATTTATATAATTATCTGTATGTTTTTCACGTATTTCTAGAAAATAATAATTATTATTTATTTGTAAATTCTTATCTTATCAAATAAAAATAAGTGTGACGTTAAATGCGATGTGATTAGAGTTAAATAAATTTTAAAAACTTGTTCTTACCTTGATATTCCATTATGCCATAATTTTTCAGGTATTCCACAGCCTTGCCTCCATAAATTTCAGATTTGGTTAAATCATAAGTCTCAGCCCATAGGGGTGTGAAATTACTGGTGTAAAACTCCCTTCTGATTTTTCCTAACTTTAAATCGAAATCGTGCCAGATTCCATCCTTTTCATCATATAGAACCTCTTCAATTGCTATTTGCAACAAATCTGATTTGGTCTTCCAGTAGCTGCATTTTTCTTCATCACCTGCAATAGGATAAGTTCAAATAAAAGCAGAAATTTTATTATTGACAATTGTTTACCTAGTGTATGGAAAAATTTCGATATTTCAGCATAGCTTTTACACAGAAATGAATTAAGATCAACAGGTACCACTCTGGTGGTTTGGGTATGACTTAGTTCATAGGTTTCGGAATCGAAAATCCATCTGCTGGAGAAGTCCCATCCGCTTTCTGCAGACGATCTAATTTCTGCGTAGCATTTTGCCTAAAATATTTAAATTTACACCTTAGAATTTAGTTTATACAAATTCATTTAATATTATTAATATTAACGGTATGCAACCCATCTACCACATATATTGTATGCATTAAATTTTAACATAGGTTTTAATTTTAACATCTTTGACATCTGTAATAATAAGTAGAATTTAATTTAATTTACGTAATTTTAAAAACAATAAGATATAATTAATATTCAACAGGTCTATTTTTTTGCTTGACACTTTCAAATACGTCGAGTAACCAACACTACTATACTTAATGCAAAAATTGATACTTCTCCACTTTCCTCCATAGGGAAGATAGAGGTTAACCTACATAACTCCTATTTTTTGTTGCAGATCAAATTTTGTGGATAAAAGTACTGTACTAGGGAAGACATTAAATATATTATGCTTTTTTGTAAATAATCTTCATTGAACATCAAAAAATAGCAGAGTACTTTATTTACAAGAATACCCTTTCAATTAAAATTAGTGCTCAAAGTTGTAGTCTTCGACTTTGATCATACTTATTAATTCACATTTCAAATGACTGCTTGAATTCCTCAAGCACTTCTCAATCATAAATCAAAAAAAATATTTTTAGACGCAAAAATTAATTCTGCAATAAAAAATGGAGGAATGTAAGAACTCAGAATAACACCCTACCCGCTCCGGGGGGTGGAGGTTAAATAAATTTAGCACCATTTTAGAATGTTATTTCTTCTTCGAATTTGTATACTTTTTTCAAAGACTATTTATTACCCGATTACACTTTTATAATATCCAGAATATACATTTAAAATGTATAATTTTGTTATTTATAATTCAATTTTAATAAATTCTAGCTCAAGACATATGGTAAAATCTTAAGGCATGTCACAAAAAGCTCAGTTCTGAATTCAACAAATTTTATATTGCGATTTAGTAAGTCTGTAACAGAATTGGAAATGATCTTTTGATTTGTTAAACTAGATCATGTAGTAACATGTGTAAGTGAGGTGTCATTAGTGAACATGGTGTAACAAATAAAATTCTACGTCTCATTGGCACTAAGAATTATACTAATTGTGACAACTAATACCCAAATATGTGTTTTAATTCTCACAAAGACATACGAATATTCAATATTTTTAATAATAAAAATGTTAAAATGGACCCCTGATAGCAAAAAAAAAAAAAAAAAAATTGGAATCGGCGGGCCCAAGCTTGCGTTCAAACCAATGGGAACCATTTTGATTAGCTTTTATAGATAAATTGAATTGAACAATTAAAAAATTTTATTGTTTATCTCGTTTCCTGTTGTACTTTAATTACAATGTTTTTTAATAAATGTACTTATTATGTAACAATATGTGGTTAAAATTTGTCGGATAAGTTATAAAACACCTATTATATTGAACAATAGCTAGGATATATAGATATCGAATTTTAAAAAAATTTATATTAATTATGGTAAATAGGTCATACGTATATTATTTGTAAAATTTAATTAATCATAATTTACAAAATCATATTATAAAATTCATAAAGACTGTTTAAATTCGAACAAAAATATATATAGATTGAATTGATTTTTTTACCTTCTCATCGTCCAATTCAAAAATGGAGCCCATCTGAATATCTTCAAAATAAGATTCCGGCCTTGGTGTAAAATTGTTCGTCGTGTAATGTGCCATAACATATTCCTTCCCATCCTTCTCTACCACCACACTTTTCTCATTTACCCAATAATTTAACTCCTTCTCAATAGATCCTATGTTTTTTCTGAGCCAGTCTACATCGTTCGTTTCCTGTAAATATTCAGCTACCGTCATCGTTAACACTGGGGGTTGAGATCTGTTTAGGTAGTAGACACGGTTGCCATTCGGAACGAAACCGTAAGTTTCGACTAGATGAAAACAGTTCTCTAGAATTCCTGTAAGTTAACAAAACAAACGTGTATTCCAAAATTTCTTAAATTTAATTAATAATTTGAATTCAAATATAAAAAGTCTTGTATAAGATATAATTAATATTAATGATTACATTTTGAAAACAATTTGTAAATTTCTTTTTTGTGAAAACGAACAATTATAAATTACGAAATTACTACATTTAATATCTTTAAACGTGATGACATATTGAAAAATAAATAAATGCTAACGGGAATTACAATTGTAATATGTGGCATCGCATTCGCAGTACGTGCACTTTTACAAGTCGCGCTGTAACTTTCGAATTGATTCTCCGAAACTCTACTGAAATAATAAGAAATATGCAACTATCCCGTTAAATTGTGCAATATTTGATATTGAACTATTTAAAAGTAACTTTCATAACTCTGATTATATTTTTAACGAAATATTATATATTGATACATAATATTATGTGAAAGATTTTTGTACATATTTTTTTAATTAAATAACTAAAATTATTAATAATTACATAATATATAGTACAAAAAATCTATATTTTAGAAATATAATTTTCAAAATACTGAAACTGATACAGATGTTTAATGTAATAAAATCAATACATTTTAACGTAACAATGTTTTAATAAATTTAAAAATAAAACAAAACTAGTTAATAGTTAATATTTAAAAAATCAACATTTTATTTAATATTTATAAATTTAAAATGTTACCAAACACTGTTTATAAAAATTAGTAATTAACCGTTATATTCATTTATATAATATAAATAATATATTTCAAATATATAATAAATCAATAAAACAGTTCATATTTTAGAAAAACAAATATTAAATATTTATAATGACTATTAAATATTTTAAAATGATAAATCAACAAAAGTATATATTATTAAATAATTAGTATATTTAGAATGTAGACATTAATTGAACTCTAAACTATAATATTAACATACTATAACAATATATAATTTAAAACAGAAATTTAATTTTTGATCAAGGTGAAATACATTAACGTTAGATATAATATATTATCAAAAAGAGATAATTTAAAAAATGTGTTAATTTGGCACTTTATTTTTTTTTTGTATAGGAACGCTAAAAGAATTATCATTGAACTGAAATGAAACAGTTCGTGTCAAGAATGCAAAATAAATGAACAAGATAAGTCGTTACCGAAACTGTCTGTTAACATAACGACCACATGTTGTCATATTATAAATACTACCACTATTTTTACAATAGAAAATTTAAGTTAAATATGTGTTTTACATAACATATTAACTCTACATCGAAAAACAAAAATGATTATCAGATACTTTAATAATTAAATTGCTATTTATGAGAAACAAACTGTAATATGTGTTTAAAATTTTATCGGCTTAATTTAAATATATTAAATAATAATGTAATATGAATAATAATTATTTATCACAATATTTAATATAATTTTTTGATTTACTTACCTTTACTAGTTTCAAACATCTCACTTAAGAGTAACCCCTTGATGATCCAAAGACAATCCCAGTAATAAATCTCCTTGAACCGTCCTCCAGGAACAACGAACCCATTAGGTACCGGAACCAGCGTGTATTTGCTTTGGTTATCGAAAACGTCGTCCTTCACCTTCCTGGCCAGTTTGGGCCAGATCTTCACCAATTCGGCAGCAAATTTCTTGATCTTCTCGTTAACGATCTTATCCAGAAAAGCAGGATTCTCCTTGAAATCCCGCGGGATCCAGTCCTCAATTTCGCCGATGGTTTCAAAATTCTCGTCGAGGAACTTCTGAAGCAATTCTTCCGGCGGTTTGCACTGCGTCAGTTCCATCAGCGATTCGAAATCGTCGCTGGTCTGTTGCAAACTCCTCAAAATGTTCATGTCGACAAAAGTCTTGGAATCCTTGAAAATCCTTCTGAAATGAACGACATCCAGAAGTCGATGGCTGCACTGTATTTGCCCGAAATCGGTCTTCTTGCATTCACAAGCCATTATTTCTTCGCCGTCTTCGTTCGGTTTCACTGCAACAACTGATTTTCGTCACGTCGCATCCGTCTGGTACTCCCCACAGATGATCCACTAATGTTTTATTTCCTTTATAGGCAATTTAAAACGTACGTTGGTGTACAATTTGTTTCGTAGCTATTGTCTTAACTGCGCGCCTTTTACTAATTAACCTGGACTTCGTGCAAAATTCCATTGGCTAATTTAAACTGAACTAGACATAAGACTGTTAATTGCTCGCAACGCCGAAAAACCACTCATATCCTGTGGATGTGTGACCTATAATTTATATATGTACAAATTATAAATAATTACACGTAACCTTCTGAGAAAAGTTAGTAATTGAATAAAAATGTAGGAAGGGAGCGAATTGTAATAAAAATTTCATCACACTTGTTAAAGGTTGGCCAGGGTTTTATAATCGAAATCGGTTTTAGCATGAAATTTGCTAACAAATATTTTACTTGTACAATTCACACTTTTACGTAATATTACGTAAAATTACATATACGTTAAAATATTTTATTAATATTTGCGGTTAGCTTCGATGCGAAATAAATCAATTTAAATGTCTTATCAGAAATGAACAGGAAAATTAAGAAAACATTACGTCTAGCTTATACCTGTTGTGAATGAAACACACACTCATTGAATATTCATTCTTGTGTTTCCTGCAAAATGAGTATATTTTAATAATTACTGTAAAGCGAATGTTAACTCAAAATGTAATAACTCTCATCCTCTTTCTAGATTTTATTTGTCGGGAATTTAAATATGATATTGATATTCTTATTAACGTATTTGATTTCCTGACAAATAAAATGCTATAGCTGTGCTGAATGGTGATTTTTCATATTGGCATCATGTTGATCACCTTTAGTTTCATCATGTCACGAGGTTGTGGTAAAAATAATAAATTAAGTTTATTATAAAGTATACAAAAACTATTATTTACAGTGTCGGAAAAATTTATACGTACCTGTTTGAAATTGACGAGTGTCATTATTTTAGAGTTTTCGTTAGCTTTTAAATGAATTAAAATAAATCAATTATAATAATCCTCCTATATATAAATTTTTATATTTTTCCATTATTATATTTATTATGGGTAGTCATGTAATGACCGTTGTTAAATAAAGCATTAATATGAGTACATTTTTATTAAACTGTTATTTTACAGCGGTCATTACGACGTAAGAACAATAAACTGATTGAATAACGGAATTGTTGTTAATAAAAAAATTAGGGCCATTTGTGTTGCGAATGTGTGAGTCACTACTTCAGAAGATCCCATAATAAATTACAATAATAAATCAACTACGTACATTCGGGTCAATATGCAAGGTTGTAACCCGTCAACTCATTAGTTCCTAATTTATTTCCTGTGTATGTTCCACCCTTTTTCTTAATCCAATATCTCCATCCTGTCCTACTATGTTTTACCACGAAACTCATCTTGATTTATTTAAGGAGTTTATAGTTTTTGAATGTTTTAACGCTACACAATTATGAATTGTTATTGCGAGATTTTTTAAATCAATACAAAATGCGAAACTGTGGATGTGATGCCATCTATCAAATAACTGTGGAGAAACTGTGAAAGCTTCTTTCAATGTGCTGTACTTTAAGTGAAAATCTATAGATGTCGCAACTATATTAAATTCAGCTGAAAAATATCACGTTACTTTCTAAATTTTTAAATATTCCTAAAAAAATGTTTGACATAAACCGTTCAATGCGTGACTATTACTCAAAAATAAATTTATATAACATGGTTAATATTTTTTACCGTCATTAAAAATTTAATATATAGAAGAGTCGTATTTTATTGCGAAAGAATGGCAAAGGGACCAAAGTTAATTACACAATAAACACTTTATGGGTCGCATTTGCAGTGTAAAATCAAAAACATAATACCCTTTTAGCGTTTGGTGTTTGCTTTCGGATATTTTGTTCGCATTTCGTGCATTTTATTATCGTCATTCAGGTAGAGAGTAGACAGAGGAGCCGTGTGGCAAAAAAAAAAGGTTTTTATGGTCAACAAACAGAAGCGATCCTGTGGTATAAAAGGGTATTATTTATGTTAACTGGCGCCGCTGGGTGCAAAAAAATAAATCGACATCCATAAACTCAGAAACTATCGGTAGCGGTAATTTATTGGGAGGAAGACAGGCCGAAGACACGATTTCAAAAGGGAAAATGTTCAGGATCTTGTATCGCTTTTATCATTGTAGGCGCCTGGTGTGGGAGGTATTATTTTAAATGCAATTTAAAAATAGTGAGGTAATTGTCTAAATCACTGCAACACATTTTTAATATATGTTTTTATTGAAAACTATTCTATTAAACATACACACGTGATAACGCACTTGTAGAGGAATTGTGGCAAAACTTGTAAATAAATATCTATAAATAATTGCCCAAAGAATTTCAGATATTTCATAGAATATTTTAATAACATATCCTTTTTTTATTTTTTTTTATGAATATTTTATTAAATTTTGTGCATATAGCATAAAAATATATTTTAATAATCAGTACCTTTTTTGCCTTTTTTTATTACACATCTTATAAACGTATATATTAGTATGATATGCAAAAAAATAGCACATTCAAATAAATATATTTACGTTTTGTGCCACTATAACTAACAATAGCAAGAATTTATTTTTAATAGAATATATTATTTTATTGAATAATAGTGAGAAGAAAGAAACATTGCACTCCAGAGAAGGGGGAAATAATAATGAAAATGAAACATCAATCTCTAGATATTTCTGACATCGCTAAAAACTTATGATGCTCCCGAAAAATGGTTTACAATATTTTTAATTAATATAATAATACATCCAATTCAAAATATATTTAATAAAACGTCATAACAAAAAAACAACTAAATTATAAGAATCAGTAAATAAAATCCTTTTTTGTCTTCCAGAACAATAGACAAAAAACAAAACTAATAGAACAATCAAACGTTGTTGAATGAAGAAAACTTAGTAAGGATGCGTTTCAATAAAGAAGCCGTTGTAATAAAAATAGAATATTCGAACAAGACTAAACTTTTGTACCAAAATAGATTAATTATCATCTAGAATTTTGGTGAAGAGTACTTTGGAGTGATGAATCTAAGTTCAACAGAATCGGATCAGATGGTAAACAAACTTTGAAACACGGTGGAGGAAACGTTATGGTTTGAGGTTCCTTTTCTTGGCTTTATTTGATACCACTACAAAAAAATATTGGTAGCAAAGACAGTCTCATGTATAGAAATATCATGAGAGATGAAATAGAACCATTTGTCAATGATATTTTACCAGTTACATGAATTTTTTTGTATGATAATGATCTGAAGCATGCGTCCAAAGTTGTTCAAAGTTAGTTAAAATATAAAACTGTTGAGATTTTCTATTGGCCAGCCCATCCGGATCTAAATACTATTAAAAACTTGTACGAAATGAAATCTAGATAAAACACCAAAAAGCATCAAATTTAGATGAATTAAAGAGCCGTGACATTTAATTTCAAACGACTATAAAAACAAATTGGAGAATGGGAGAAAGAATATTAAATAAAATATAAAATATTTTGATTACATTTAATTAGAGGTGTGCTTTTCCTAATTAACGTTAAGATGGTAATCTGTGCTATCTGGCCAGCATTGTATATCTGGCGTTACCTCACCCTATACAATCGATTTCTATTCCAGTGATGTCAAATAGGTCAGAATTTCGATCAACACGCTCAGGATCATTAAAAAAGTGTAACTACTGTAGTGCCATGAAATTGTTACAGTGCATGTCGATCAGAAAAACGAATAGAAAAACTTTAAATATTTCAAATAATCCTTCTCTAATTGATTGAGGAAAACCTTAGAAATTATGATTTCGCTAATGAACCACTACCAACGAAATATAATGTTGTAGTTAGATAGGATTTTGTACCAAACCATTTTAACAGAATACCAAACCAAATTTTGCATGAAATAAATATTAATTAGGAAAAATAGCCACTCAGTTTATCCACCTCCTCTACAAACAGTGTATATACATATATCAGGTGTTATCATATGGTAAATGCTTTTTATACTGGACATAATATTTGAAACATTATATAACATTGCTAAAAATTATGCAATGGGGAATGCAAAACATAATAATTTTAGAACCTGTATAATCGATTTTCTTTCCATTTTCCAGGATCATAAAAATATTATTAAATAAATTAATATTAATTAAATATAATTACTGGTAGTATACCGCCAATAAGAAGTTAGGCCCAGATCTTCTAGGAGAACGAATAGGAAAACTTTCAAATAACATTTTACTGTCTTAAACCTAAATTGATTGAGGTAGACCTTATCAGTCTTTCAACCAGTCGTTACCAAGGAAGAAGAATGTTAAGGATTGATCAGATTTTGTACGAGACTGTTGTAAGTGAACACCACACAGAGAAACAAAGTATTTAATAACGAACCGAAATTTACTATATTCCAGAGCATGGTATGGTACACATAAGAGACTCCAAATTACAAAACTAAAACTAGATTCAAAATGTGTTTGTCTTAACGTAAAGCATAGTGGCGGATCAGGGATTCTTTTTATCATTTGAATGAGACCATTGCATGGGATACGTGGAAGACTGGGTTATTTTAGGCACAAAGAATACTATGGAATACTAACGAAGTTATGTCAATGATGAAACATTCTTCAAAATTAATAAAAGAATAGCTTGGTTCAAATAAGATTAATGTTATGAAATGACGGATACACTATTGATTTAAACTCAATAGAGAACCTTAGGGAAATTTAGACCAAAATATTTTAGACAAAAATTTGAAAAATGGTGATGAGTGTCTACCTGAGGGAATTTGGTTACTGATATTTATTAAACTCTATGACAAAAAAAATTGAAACACGTTGTAAAAGCAACCACGTTTCTTAATCAAAATCTTGATTATATGCTTTTCTTCAAATTACTATTTATTTACAGTGACGAATTTGATACAAAAGTATTTTGTTTTGCAATGTACTTTCGTGAAATGTATAACGTCCTTTTAAAACTAAATATGTATAATATATAATATATATTTTCAAACAGTTTAATGTTTTTTGTTGTTGCAATACTTATGACCAATACCGTATGTAAGGCCATTAATTATTTAACAAAAATATTGATAGTCTCAATATGGAGAATATGAATAAGATTAAAATAAGATTTAAAGAAAATATTGTAATAGCTCATTAATAATTTACACTTTGGGTAAAATAACAAATTCGTACTCTTTAATATAAATACAAAGTCTCTAGCAAAATAACGAATTATATATTTTTACTTTTAAATTAAAAAAAAAATAAGAACGTTTGACCAATGGTAAAATGTTATTGTTCTATATCAATCACTTACAAGATACTGTGGTCAACTTAAAAACCACACGTAATGTTGTGTATTGTGATATGTCATCAATTTTTAAATATAAACTAGCACAATATGTAAACTGTATGGCCATCTCGGAGATATAAATAAAATTTGAATATATAGTGGATGGATTAGTTTCTCTAGTGGTTGACTTAAAACAATGTGGAAGAAATAATTTTTTTAACCTAATTTTATTCAATTTTGTTGAGCCAAAACGGAGTTATCGATTTTTATGTTTTGTTACACAACCATATGTCCTAAAAATAAATAATCAAATATTTTTGTCCATATTTAGGTAAAATGGAAAAAAAATGTTTTTTGTGATATACCAGGACCATTTGGAACATTGAAAAATATTTTTAACGTCTTCAATAATATTTTTTCCCATTCAAATAATTTAGTCATCAGTACACATCAGTATTTTAAGTTTATATTTCGCCAACATAAACAAAAAATTCTACAAATTAGATTTTCCACATAATTATTTGTTGTAGTTTCGTCTGGTCTTATATTTATTGGTTGCATTCTTACCACATTGACAACTACAGAAACAGTTATCAAAACGAGTATTTAACTATTGTGTTTTTTTTCAACGTTTTGAATAGTGAAAATAAAACTATATATTTAACCATAGAGCAAAGAGAATTTTATAAGGTTATTTAGTTAAAATTCGTAAAATAATAAATTTTTGTAAATATAGCTTTTATTGCAGTTTCTTTACACATTAATATTTAAATGAAAGCTTCTTAATACTTTTATATATTAAATATAATAAAATTAATTTTATTAATATAAACTTGTCTTATTATGCTTGATTAGGAAGAAATATAAAATAATTCTTAATGTAATGGTTCGTAATAAATTATTCATAAGAATTATTTTCAATTTCTTCCTAACCAACAGTAATGTAAAACAATATATTAATAATAAAATGAATTTTATTAATATTATTAATTATTCCTTTCTGTTACTTTCAGTATTTTATATCTACGGTAATTTTTTATATATTATAACGAATAATTTTCAATTCTAATATAGAATTATTACGATGATGAGCCATTAGTATTTTTTTAATTTTAATAGATATATTATAATCATATTTTTATAGACAATGTAAATCACAAACTTATCAAATGGAAATAAATATTTTATAATTAAAAATGTTCAAATAAATAAAATAAGAGTCTAAAAATATTACAGTTTATGTTCATGTGCAAGTAAATGACCTTACCTTCGTTTCGAAATTTCAGTAAAAGAGTAGTAAATATTTCATTAATAAATTTATAATACTGATCATTTAATAAATTAACACTTTTCAACAAGCAAAATTGTTATAATTTATATAAATGTCTGGGCAAAAATATGCAGTTTTACGTCAAAAAACCGTAATAACCATTCACAAGTTAATATTTCGAACGAGAACGCTTTTCTAAAGCAACAGCACAATTTCAATTTATGTAATAATTTCGAAATGAAAAACGAACGTCCCACCCATATTGACCGGCCGAGTCACAACAATAATTTTAAATTACAGAGCGGCACCGAGATCAAATCGAAAACGGTTATCGGACAACTAATATCCCAATAATCTTTTTTCGCTTAGTCTCCTCCTTCATCCGACACTCGGCTCCGTGTTTATATCAAAAGCATAATGATACACTTTGATATACGTACACACTACCCCGCATAATGGGCTGCGGCATTAGAAATTTGTTGCACAATTTCGATTGTTATTATTAGGGATAAGTCGGGTTCTCCGCTCGGAACCACCGACGTAGCAGAAAGTTCTTTACAATTATACATGTGGAAGAAGAGCTGTAGTAACTATTTGGTCGTCGCTAATTTGTTGATCGGAATGTGTAAAGAATGGGAGAAGGATAATAAGATGCAACAGTAGTTATAGATGGACATTATAAAAGACAAGAGGGTCCCGCGTCGACCGATTAAACAGCGAGATGAAAGATTGGCAACGAAATCGCTTCCACGTCATGGTATCTGGTCCGGGCGTTTCGACATGGCAACGCGGCGGCCGTACCGGTTCCATTTTTTTAATTCGGCCAGGGCAGCGGGCAACACTCCGTCATTAAACTGGGGATACTCATGCCGTAACACTCTGTGATCGCATTCTTCAATAATTCATCGCGGAAAATATGCTGCCGCCTCGCCGGACCGAACGCATTCCCCTGCTATGCAAAAACGCAAAAATCCGACCGGCCGAGCCGTTCTCGATTTTAATTGCAGAAAACCGGGCTGCGATGGAACTCGCTCATTTCGTTCAATAGCCTGAGATGAAATACGGGAATACCATCGGCCGTGTCATACAAACAGATTGCCCACCATTAGAAGCGTTCGCCGACCAAACCTCTGCGAGAGTGGCGTTCGCCCGTTTAGATTTGAACGTTCCGCGACCACTTTTATGCTCCTCCAAAATAAAACGTACAAACAGGTGGACGTACAAAAAAAAGTAACTGTTACAACAACGAAACATCAAAAAGTCGAGACCAGCATAAGTTACAGAACTTTCGCCAGTTGTCTGTCACGACGCATAAATGGATTGGTGCAGGTGATGTGTTCTACCTGAAGACCCTTAAGTGCACCCGTCCTTTGGACGGAACCGAGACACCCACAATTACCCCCGTCTCGTGTAATATTTCATGCAACCACAATTGTTAAATTCAATTAAGGCGCAGTAAGCGGGTATGTGGGTGAAGTTTGTCCATTCATGTTTTATTAATGCGATTAATATTTAATCGAACATCTTCGGTTATTGTTTATGGTGGTAGATTTAATGATACGGATACGTAAAACTTGTTACTGGCTTTAATCCTACACGTGTATTTGAAAAGTTTTCTATTTTTTTTTGCCAGATTTATTTAACACGTGAGAAATAAATCAATATAGGGTTAATGAAACAATGGAAACTTTCAGCCCGGCAATTCATTCGAGTCAGATTCATCTGTTGCGTTGTTTGTTCAATAAAATTTTATTGATCCATTCAGGACTTTCTCCAGGCTGTTGTAATTTCGAGGAGTTCGTGCGACAGTGAAATACGAGTACAGATATTTATTGATAATCAGATATAACGATGATTGATATATTTATAGCTCACTAGACTGTATTTCACACAACGACATAATATAAATTAAGTATTTTTTATTTATTATTGGATAATTTAGAATTGTAAAGTTATAAGATGTGTTTTACAATTGTAATTAAATATTTGGTTCATGGATTCACCTTCATGAATCACAATAAAGGCAAAGAGTAAATTTTTATTAGTTTATTAACAATATTATAATTGCATATTATGTTCAATTTAATCACTTTGTTTAATTAACTGTCTATGTAAATGGTCACGCCTATTTTAAACAATATTAAATAAATAATATTCACAAGCGATAAAGGTTACATTTAATTATACATCTTCGTATGAACACACATTTCCACATGATGATTAAGTATTGACTGCATGAAATGGAATTTTCTTTATGTCGACCTACTTTTAACGTAAATTTCGTGAATTTAACAAAATATTCTAAATTTAAACTTTAATTATATTAAAAAATTATTCTTTGATTTAAATTAGTAAGTATTTCATTCAAAATCTAAATTCTTTTGTCATAATGTCAAATAAAAATTCTCATATTTTTTGTATTCTAATTGAATTATTTTTAAGTTAGTCTTTTATTGTGTATATATAAATCATTATAATTCATGATTATTCATATTACTACAAATTGATGATGAATAAAAAAAAACAAAAACTTTTAATTGCCATTTTATTTTGCAAATCACAATACTAATACAATAACTTAATCTATTAATAGTAATAAAAATACCTTAATATATAAAATTATACTTAATTTTCTCTCAAATAACAAACAAATAATTATTATATAGAATTACAAAATCTGAGATCGTTTTACAAATAAAATATCTCAAAATGAAGTACGGGATTATTCTCTAGAATTTTAACATAATTCAGAAAGAAAATTGGTATAATTACAATAAAAAAATCCGTAAACCAACTGTATTAACTAAATTCATAAAATGTAATCTAAATTAACTCATACTAAACTATATACAAAATTAATTAAAAAACTAACATTTTGTACCATAAATACTAATACAATACAAAAACTCGTATTAAACAACTAATTAATTTATTTTAAACTGCGAGATTGGGTCCCTTACAGATATACAAATTTCATAAAAAAGAGTATTTACAAAAATATAGAATATACAAATATTTATGTACTTTTAACATTAACAACTAACCATTCACAAGAATAGTAATAATAATAATCTATTCGTTTCAGTAAACAGTTAGGAAAAAAGGAACAATTCACATATTTTATGTTGTTAAAACCTTTCAGTCTTAAAATACTGTTCAAATATACTTAAATTCAAAATATTTGTATTAGAAGAAGTTATATCTAGAACATTTGTCCTATAACATGTAGATATATCTTTATAGTACTTTTAATCGTTGTACAATTTTTTAAAAATAAATTTCGTGTATGCATAATTGCACATAAAAGATTTTAAAAAAACAATAATATTTCGTATACAAAATAATTGCACGACATCATCACCCAAATATTATCACCGAAAAAAGTCTAATTTGCTCTCTTCACTATAAATCCTTCCACTTGCAACAATAACTATAACTCACGCAACTTTCACGCAATAAATATCAACTGAAAACCGAAATTATCTCCCCATAATATCCGCTATGGTAAATCCAGTCTTTTTCGGAGGATTTTGGGGCGGCCTAGGCGGATGTACTTCCTCCTTCCTCATCGACAGATCGCTGGGCACGTTCTGGTTATCCATCGAAGTACTGGGACCCGGATCCGGAATCTTCGGTGGCTGACTCATGAACATCGGCATGACGTGAGGACTGGTCAAATGTGGCGGTGGATTCTGGCCATCGGGCGGCTTCAACAGATTCGGATTGTCCATGAACTGGGGTGCGTGTGCCAACTGATAGAAGTTGTGCACTCTCAAGTTCATCGGCGGCGTACTTCTGCCGCTGCTTCCGCCCGAATAAGTGGTGGTGGTCGAATAAGCCGAATTTGGTCTGTCGGCATCCAGTTGTCTCTTTCTGTAGGGGCCCAAAAATGAATGGGGTTCCATCATTTCGCTGGTGATTGTGGACGGTTTGGACGGATGGAGGTCACGGCGGATTTGCAATTGGGGATGGTGGATTGGAGCTTGTGGAGGCTCATCCGGTTCCGTGTCTTCGGGGTGTTCCGGTCTCTCTGGATGGTCGTCCTCGATAATTTCCGGTTGATCTTCCACACCTGCAAAGTCAGAAGTATTTATTAGTATTTTGAAATTTATAGAAGTACTACAGTTATTATTTAGAGCTTGTTTGACAATTACCTGGATCAATCTCAGGATCTTCATCAAGTTCGTCTTCTTCATCTAAATCTCTGATGTGCCTGCTGATGTGTCTCTTGGGTCTCATTGTGTAAGAGCTGCTCTCCTCGTGGCATTGGGTTCTTTCCGGAGTTGGCGAGCAAACTCTGATGCTTTCATCGTCTCTGGAATCCAACGATGGGCTTCTACCTCTTGAGGAGCTTCGTCCTGTAACAAAATCCGACCGTCAGCACTAAGTACTAAATAATTAAAACGAATGATAATATTACCTCTCGATGGGATATCGTCCAAATCATCCCTGGGTATGAACCCATCGTCGGGCACGTCGCCCACGGCATGTGTAAGAGCGTGCCGCCTCAGGTCGCAGTTCCTGCGGAACACCTTGCCGCAGGAGTTGCACTCGTACGGTTTGTGATCGGTGTGGGTGAGTAGATGGGTCTTGAGATTCGAGCGCTGGTTGAACGAACGGCTGCACACCGGACACTTGTGGGGCGATTCGTCCATGTGGAGGATCTTGTGCACAGCCAGAGTGCGGCTCTGGCAAAAGCCCTTGCCGCACTCCCCGCATTTGAAGGGCTTTTCTTTACTGTGAATGTATCTGGAAAGATAGAGAAATACGTGTAATAAATGATATTCGACATTTTTGTATTTGAATGGCTGCGAATGGGTTATTACGAAACCAACTCAGATACTGAATCTAACAGTGGATCTACCTAATTGAAAATTATAATATAACAAATGGAAGTCATTAGTCGGAGCAGCAGCCGTATAAAAGAGGACCGTGCAGCCAACCTCCATAGGTGCTCCGTCGATGCCGTGGTCTGTTTCGCTTATCTTGCCGCATCTGAAATTAGAAATGGCCGTGCATGTATCATCGGATGACCCGCGGTGAGACCGGTGTCAACCGGCTCTCTAGACGCACTCCATCTCGCCTTTTATCTAAATCTAGATCCCGCTTCTCCGTGCCATAGGTTTAAATTAGTCCTTCGGGCGACCAACACTAACTAATGGTCGGATTTAAACGCAAAAGTCAAATAACAAAATGTTCTTTTACTGTTTTCATTTCTTATTTGTTTTTTATTTGGGTGTTATCAAGATGGAAGTTTTGCAGTGTACAACTATGGTACTATTGGAACAAAATAGAACACTGAGCTGTTTTAATGAGATAGATAAGTCGGTACAATATGCGTAGGTACCGTCTGGTGTTGGTTATCGTGCAATGGAGTCTCCCGCAGAGTGCTCTAGTAATTTCGAGATGCATCTATACGTATAAACCTGTCCAGCGTTTTCTCTTTTTATTTTCTTAGTTCGTGGCTCACATGCTCACATGGTCGACTCGTACAAGTGTATAATTGTTTCGAAACGGACAATTATAATTAGACACGTGCGTTTCATTTTGATTTATTCTGCAGTTGGTCGAACATTAGAATATTACTGACAAAAATGTTTATCTCATACATGTTAGATTAGATTAGGTAATTGCTTCCCAACAAATAGACTCCTGATGTCGAAAAGAATAAAAGTTACCTATAGACTTTAGAAACTCCAAGAATCAACATATTTATAATGGAAAATACTTTTTATACAGTTCAAGTTTTTCTAACTTGGTTTGTTTTTTATGATTTCTAACGTTTCATCTAATATCTATTATAGTATAAATATAATTTTACTGATTCAATTATTTATGAAAATATAATTTTCATATATTTATATACAGTTCCGTGCAGTAACCCACGGACGAGTCTACTTTCCACGTCTAAACCATTCCGCCGTTCTCACATTCTATTTTTAATGAACAAAACCTGAAAACATTATAGAAGCATCCAATTTATATCGATCAGATAACTATAATGAATATTAATGGGTCGATGGTAGGTTGTAAGAAGTCGCTACGGTGTCTTGGCATCGATGCACGAATATCCAACCCAACGTAATACCTTCCAGATCATTAGGCTTGCTCCCGATCCGAGAATTAGTTCGATCTCACATGCACTCATGCGAGATGCTCTAATCTTCATCTAACTACTTTTTACTTTTTCATTTCGTTAGATGAAATCGATGTGGGTGTGCAAAATCACTGTTTATTGATTATTACCGTTCTATGTCAGCTGTAAATTATCCAAATTGAACAGATGGAATATACGATGCAAACGTCTGGGCTGTTTCTTTTGATAACTATACTAATTGTAAATCCTAATTGATTGTAAAAAAATACTAACATGTGTATTACATAAGGATTAAACAGCTAAGTAAATTATGTTTTGTTAAGTTTACATGGACTTCAAGGATGCGGTGTGTTTGTGTGGAAGATTTACACAATCTCTCATGGCGAAAATGTTTTAAAACATTAAATACGAAACCGAAATTAAATTAAAATTAGTCCGCTATCAACTCGATCTCAGATTTCTAAGTGCTAAAAGAGATTTCGTGTTTTTTTAAACGGTATAATTGTGCTGAAATCGAAAAGGTCAATACTTAAAAAGTTAACCTTGTACGTTTATTAGCGATACTGTACGAGATTAACTAAAAATTTTATGTAAATTTCTCCTAATTGTACGCGACTATGAAATTCGATACTTTTATAATAAACAAAATAAACGTCGAATCATTGACAATATTCTATAATTTTATGAATGAACAACAATTTATTGCTAATGTTAATGTAATTTTGTTCTTTTTTAGAAATAAAATAATTTGTCGTAATCAACATTTTTTAATTATTAGTTTATAAATTTTCTTTTTTCTTTTGCTCTATTATTAGAAAAATCAACACGCTCTTAAAAATGGCTACATTTCATGTTCCAAATTTAAATATGTTAAAAGAGTTCACGACAGATTTTGCGGAAGTTAAAGTGCAGTAGAAAATGGAAGGTTAAATTTTAGTGTGTCAATGACATGCGGGAGTAAAAAATGAATTTACATAAGAAACACTAGGATCAATTTTACTTAATGAAAGATTTTAGACATTAAGTTAAGTTGTTATTTAATTTAAAATGATTTTTTATAATACACACTTTCTAAGAAGAAACACCTTTTTTACATCAATAACCGAATACAAAAAATTTTTTAGTACAGCAAAACCTAACTAACTACTCATTTTCGATTCATTAGTTTCCGTACATTAAAGAAATATTCGCTTCGTTTATACTATATATATGGTGAAACTTATATTTACGAAAGATTTAATAACTTAACAAAGCTGAAACATGTTATTTCAAGATAAAAAGCGGACATGTTTTGTGAAAGTCGAATCAAAATATGTTAGATGATTCAGGTACCGGTGGGTAATAATGCCCCAGCTAAGGGAGATAAGTTTTAATGGTTATCAATCTTGAAGTTCTATTAGTATGAACGGAATATTTCAGCTTCGATCATAAATAAAAATAAAATTTATAGAGATTTACAAAAAGCTTGCCTGTAAGCCTTATTATGTTATAGTAGGACACGGTTTTAATACAATTAACAAGTTTAAATATTTGGCAGTGGAGATCAAGAAAAGCTTACCTTTTCTTAATACTGTATAAACCTCAAAGGACATTTAAATTAGGTTATATTGCTTAAGGAAAGTCTATGTGGGATAATTTTGAAGTATGTATCTTATGTATCTCCAATTATTTCTGTAAGATTTCTAAGTTGTTGTTAAGGTTGTATTACAGATATATACAAGTAGTCATGGGTCAGCTGTGTGTATAACCTGCTCCAGTAATACTTGTTGCTATGCTATGGGGATAACCATATTTTAGATGGTTTTACGGAAAGTTTGAATGTCCTGAGTTTGTCTTCACTTCTTGGTTTTTGGAACCTGGCAGACAAGTACTTATGCCAAACCTTTCTGCGAATCAGCTGTTTCATTTCCTGTGAAACCAATGTATGATTATTACACGACAGGTCTGATTACCCGCAGGTACCTTACTCCTGAACATAAACCCACACAGATAATGAATGTTACGAGAACAAGGTTGAAACAAGTAATTTTTAATTTTCATATTTTGTCGCCAAAACCAGATACGAACTGAGAGTAAAACATCATCAAAATAAGTTCTCAAAGTCGAAAGGCATCATCAGTAGACGAACCAGCGAACAATGTATAATTTAAGGATTTAAGTAGCTGGAAATAATTCCAGTCATAACAACAGTGGCACGAAGTAATTAACGCGATTAATTGCATCGAAACAATGCGAATGTCAATTAGCATAAATTAAGACATCGAAAAGGGGCACGGAAGCGTGTAGTTTTAACTCAGCCGGTAGGAAATCGACTTCCTGCCACCACATTTAATATCTTGGCTCCCGTGAGCACATGTTCGTGAAAATAAAAAAATTGGTAGCTGTTGGAATGGTTGTTTCTTAAATATTATATGAGATTGCGATCGGTGCATTTTATGCTTCGCTGTTTTCCTGAAATCACATCAGTCATTTGTGTGTGTGTATTTAAGTGCTGATATTGCTGCTTTAAAACATCATAGGAAAACCACTGAATCGCCCGAAGGTTAACCATAAACGTTTTTCGTAGCCCACGATCCTACGATTTAAGGATCAGCCTGAAACGACCGAAACAGCATAAATTAAAAATGGCAATAAACAACCGGAGCGCCCGACACAAATGTCACTGCGGTCTGGAACTGGTTCCGTGCAATTTTTTTCCAACATGCCGCAAAAATAATTTGCGGTCCCAGTCCGATAACCAATAAAACCGACCCGGATTCGTAAATTATTTGGCTCACTTGTGCCGATCGCTTTTTATACAGTCGCGAGTGTTTACACGACTTAATGAGTCCGAATGGCCACTTAATAAGGCTTAATTGCCGGGAATTTGCATTTTATATTTATTTAAAACGATACGGCAATTAATTTTCGCCTTTATCTCTCTTAAATAACATCGACGTTCGGTTTCGTCGACTAAAATTAGATTCTTAATTACGTCGTTCGTAATCTGTTCGTTAATTTTTCGATTATAAGAATTCCATTTATTTAATTGCTGTTTATTTTAATTTAAAAATATTGTAAATAAGGACTACTTTGTAGCAGAAGTGTGTCTTCGAAATTTTATTCGGCGATAATCACGGATAATTTAAGAAATATTACGGTTTCTAAAAAGTAATATTTTTAATTTTAAAATTATTTTCTTCCTCACATCATTAAATAAACACAGATAAGTATTTGTCCATTAGAGATTTTAAGACAAGTAACCCACTTTTTACCGACGTGTTTTATTGACGTTGTTAGAAGCATTGATGCATTCAGTAGGAAAAGAGTTTAAACGTTGATGAGCCAATAATACTAAAGGATAAAAATGAAAATTTAACAAAATTATAAGGGTTACTGGTGTCAAAGTATGTTACAAAAAGAAAAAAAAAATAAATTGTAATTCAAATGACAATTGCAAATAATTGGAAAGTGATTTTAAAATTTTAATAATTTAATTAATTTAAATAATTTTAATTCTCCGGACGTGTTTTATAGACGTTGTTGGATAACACTAATGTCTAGCAGTTCAGTAGAAAAGAGAAGTTGTTTATGAATGATATGAAGGAATAAATACGAAGTTTTAACAAATTTATATGGATTACTACGTTCAAAGTGATTAGGTGGCTTGAAGTGTTTAAAGAATATTGGTGTCTTGAACTCCAGCAGCAAGAAGTTTAAATGTTGATGCTAATGATATGAAGGTACAAAATTTAAGGAAATTATTAGGTACCTAGGATCAATGTGATTACGCTTATGGTCTTTGAACCCAAAAACACATAGATACTAAAAGTCAAATTCAAAATTGAACTCAGGCAATAATCATGAATAATTTAAAGAGTTTTTAAAAAATAAAGTCATAATTTAAATATTATATTCTCCTTAGTTATTGACTACAAATAGGCACATATTGAAAGTTAAAATGAAAATTTAAGACGATAATCGTGAATAATTTAAAAAGAGAGTTACAATTTCTAAAAAGTAACACTTATAATTTTAATAATATTTTCTTCCTCACAACATAAGGTAAACACAGAGATAAGTATTTGCCCATTAGAGATTTTATGGTTGTAAAACATGTTTTGTACAACGGAATTTGTATAAGAAAAAGATTTTCGTTCGCTATAATTTTTTAAATTTTAAATTAAACATACCGCCCAAAGTAATAACGACGAAATTGACAGGGTATAACAAAATATTAATTAAATTTCACTTTTCTTTACCAACTTCCCAAAATTAAGATTGGTATAAATATTTTTTTTAGATTTTCTGTTTCCAATCCAGAAAAAAACTATACCAAAGTTTATCTCTACAAGATCATTGAGGACAGAGCCAAAATTGACGGATGCAACTGATGAAAAAGAAACTCGATTCCTGTGGTGGTACTCTCGTGTTTTCAAGGAAGTAATTAAAACGTTTGATTAAACTGCAAAGTAAGGAAAATGTATGTTTGCAGTTATTATTGTTTCGCTATAGCATAATCCATTTGAAATGTTTTACAGATGTATTATGTCTGTTGAGAATTGTTGTGACTCTTTTATGCGGTTATGAGGTAAATTTTATAATGTTTGCAATTAAAATTATATGGAAACATAAAATCGTATATTACTTCCTGGAACAAAAATGTTTATGAAGTGTGAAAAATTAAAGTGTAAAAATTATATCGGAGTCTCATTTATTAATTCTCAGGTTAATGAATTTTCTCTATAAACAAAAGTGTACTTGGGTAACTTATTGACGTTTATTCTCTTGATATTTTTAAATTTGTTTCACGTAAAATTAAAAAGACAATTTGTATATTCTACAACTGAAATTTATTTTATAGATAATTTAAATAAATTTAACATTTAATAGACAGAAAGTTTGCAAAAGTGGACATTAAACAAAATACTTTTTAAAATTTTATATTGAATTTCTTAAGAGAATAATGCTATAATCACTATTAATTTTAAATTCAGTAAACATATGTTATACACACAATTTATTTTTTCTGAGTTTTTTGTTTAGAAGAATAAACTTTTAAACGAAAAAATAACTAAACAATATTATATTAAAATTAAATTCAACAAGAATACTTTATTTCTTACAACAATTTAATTTTTTTTATTTGACAATATCAAAAAAATTAATCTTACTTTTAATTATATGAACATTTTTCTAAATAATGTTAAAATGTAATGAATTCTACTTTAAATTGTTAAACATAAATATTGCAGAAAATTTTCATAAGACAAAAATATTTCTAAGTAATTTTAAAGTTATTTAATTTGGAAAATGTTATTTTTTTATTATTATTTTCCAATAAATTTAATAAATAATAATCATCGTAATTATTAATAAAGTTTTAGGGAAATATTTTTAAAAATTTTCCTAAATATATTTTTTTTAATACATAATATGTATCTTAAAATTGTTATGTATAAGTATAATTTTCCTGAATTAGAGAAATTTTTAAGAATAATTTTAATGAATTTTAAAGATGATTATTTTGATAAATATCAAATTTAAATTTTAATAAAGGAAGGACATTTTCATATAAATTTTTATCTTATAAATTTTAATTTCAACCTCAAATTGTTAACTGACTATTCCTAAGAAACTACAAAAGTTTTATTGAAATTTTCTTACAAATTTTCATAATTTTTACATTAAAATTCATAATTTCTGATTTAAAATTATAATTTCTATTTAATTGTCTTACAAAATTTCAACTTGCTAAGAATTTTTAATGGATTTTAAAAATATTAGTTTTGAAAAATTTTGAAATTTTACAGTAATTTTAATAAATATCAAATCTTCATAACTATTCTCTCTCGTTTCATAGGTAATTAATTTACTTACAAATTTTCATAATTTGTTCCTCATAATTCATAATTTTTTACCTTAAGCTGTAGTAAAATTAAAATTATCAATTGTCTTACAGAATTTTAAACTGTTAACTATTTCGAGGGAATTGGAAGTTTCAAAGAAATTTTCTTATAAATTGTTGACTTAATATGCTTATTTATATACATTTATATTTTCTAAAAATATAGTTTTTATTACTTTTTAATAAATACAATATTCTAGTTTAATTATATTTGCTAAAAATTGTATAATTAATTTTTAAAAACTGGAATCCACAGAACTTCAATATTATTTAGTTAAATCAATTTTTGTTAATTTTTTTAAATAATTTAAAAACTAAAAAATTATGTTGATGTTAAATTCATCAAGTATATTTTGCTAATATTAAATTATAATTACCAAAAACATTTTATTCTGTTTCGTTTAGTTAAAAAGGTAAATTTAAAATTATACAAAATTTTATAGACTTATTTAAATGTGTTTATTTAATTCTCAACTGGTAATAATCTCAGTCCATGTGAGGATAACTTTTTAGTAATACTTCTCCTTTCCATAAAATAATTTAAAATAAAAGAAAAGAATTAAAACTTCCCAAAACAGTAATCGATCTAGGTTAATGTACAAACTTTACCAAAAATAAAAACGATTTGTTAAATTATCGTGTAATTTGCATATCTTGATTTATTCAGTTACATATTTATTTTGATGTCCACATTAAGCATAAAATTTAGAAGCCAAATGGAAACGGAAAAGTATGTAGTTATGTTACAGCATTTAAATAATAATGCAAGCTTTTTGACATAGATAATTGTAAACAACATTTTCTAGCAATGTCCGAGAACGAATTCTCGAAAGACGATGCTAGAAGCCTTGTGTCGTACCGAAGAGAAAGAGGGACGTATCGCGTCCATCGTGCAGCATCTGGTTAGCCTTGAAATAGCGGGCAAAGACCGCGTCAGTGCACCATCGCGGCAGTTCTTCGTTCCAAAGGCTTCTTCCATCCGAGGAGAACACCTGCTTCGTGCGCGAACAGAGAACGCCGCATGCGGGAACGTGGCGGCGCGAGCGAGACGGAAGCCGCGGCCAACTATCGCTATATTTTTAATTAGGCCGGGGCAGCGTCCGTCCAGCGATCGGTTGATTTTTGCCCGGCTAGATCCGCACCGCGGAGACCGACTTCATTATTATTATTATTATTATTATTGATTGCGATTCGTTCGTAATACGCACTGGAAAATTCCTCATTACCGATCGCAGATAAGTCGTGCGGGCCAGCGGAAAAATGCGCAATTAATCTCGGCACTGGGGGCTTTACCGAGTACCGCGTCTTTCGAAAAAATACCATACGTCCGCCTTTTATTTGTTTTTCCACTTGTGCACGAAATGGCGCAACGTTTGATTGGTTTTTGTACGCGTCGCTGTTACATTTTCTTGCGTTACACAAATTGCTATTTTTATTTAATCTTGTTGTACTGTTACAACTATTAAAACGGTAAATGTAGGTTGAATTAAATTGTCCGTTAATTACTAATATGTATTTTATAATTGATCTCAGGTTAAGCTATGGTTAATATTAATTAATTAATGCAATTACTTTAATTAGTAATCGACGGCACACAATGTGTAAGGAAATCAAAAGGTTGCAAATTAACTTATTATAATTATGAGAAATATTGCTTATTACGTAATTAAGTTATACTACATATGTATTAAAGTTTTGTTGTTTGGAAAAACAATAACTTTTCAATTATAAATATCTAATTACGATGTTATTTCAAAGTTTTATTATTAAACCAGAAAAGAAGTACACATTATTGAAAATTTGATTCAATTTGAATTTTAAAATTCCAAACTTTAGAAATTTCTTAAATAAAATTATTTAATATTAATATTAATTATTAATGATAATTATTTTTGCCTTAAAACTATAAAAATTGTGTATCAATTTACGAAAAATAGATTTTTTTCGTTTTTTTCTTAAAATTACAAATGAATCTTTCCATTTTTTTGCAGAATTTCAAAATTTTTGTCATTCGTTTAATGAATTTTAAAAAGTTTTGCATCAAAATTCCATAATTTTTATTTTTCAGTACATACACAGAAACACAATGTAAAATTTGTTAAATATTCAATTTTTTATATAAAAATTTAATTATTTATGATTTTCACATTTATTGAAATACTTTAATAGACATTTCTGGATAAAAAAAATTCATGGTCCGTTTGGTGAAAATTAAAAATGTTCATGATTTTTACAATAAAATTCTGAACTTTTTGTTGTTTTATGGATATTCGAATTTGTATAAATATCTTTTTAATTTTCATAATTTTTTCTTGTATTATAAAGTTTTTCCAATAAATACAAAATTTTAACTTTTTGATTTTTATCTTTCAAGTTAAAATATTTTAACAGAATTAAAACAAAAGACGTAACTATTTAAGAATTTCAAATTTTTATGGTCTGTTTGGCGAATTTTAAAAATGACAAAATTCACTAATTTATGCTATTTTTAAGGATATTCAAATTTTCAGAATATTTTAATGAATTTTCACAATTTAAAGATGCATGAAAAATCTTTGAAATCTAATAATTATTGCTAGAAACTTTTCTGAAAAAGACAATTTTTTTCGTTGTTCGTTTAATGAATTTTAAAAATGTTTTTAATTTTTTCACACCATTTCAAATTTTTGGAAAATTGTCTGTTTCAAATTTAAAATCGTAAAATCTATTCTTTTTCATAAAATTTTAATCTAAAAAAATAAATACATTTCTGTTTTTCCTCTAAACGTTTGACAGACTTTTCAAAATTTTGTAGCGATAAGGACATTTTACTTTTTGCATGATACCTTGATGAAGGATCATACAAGATCAATTTAGAAAATTACATAATTATAAAAATTGTTTATTTTTTGTTGATATACATACCTTCGCTTCCAGTTATCTAGCCAACAAGTGCTAGCCTTAAAGTTTATTTGTCCCAGTTTTTGACTCAATTCCAACGCTTTTTCTTTAATTAGTAATCCAGATATAAGCAAGTTCTGGCTCTTTGTTGCTTTAAACCATTCGAGAATAGCTTTGTCGACATTTTCATACTTAGGTCTTTTTAGACTCTTCAAACTCCCACTTGCACGACCAGTTTCGATTGCAGTGATAATTGACTGCTTATTTTTTAAAATGGTAGACACTGTATTTGCTGGAACACCATATTTTACAGCTACATCTTTCTTACGTGAACCACTTTCCACTTCTTTTATAAGCTTAAATTTTTCTTCTATGGATAAAGCTTTTAAAGTACGTTTTAAAGACATATCAATGTTTACAAAAGCCACTTGTTCACTTGTAAAGACATACAACCCGCTCACACGAAACCTAGTAGCGAAATACAAGCATTACCATTCTAGGGGTTGTCTTTAAGACTTTTAAATGGAAAAACCCTTGGTAGAACAGAATTTAGGATGTTGTAATCATGTAAACACCATAAACTAAATTATAGGAGTTTCTGGCATTATTCTAATCAATAGATAATTGATATTAGAATTGTTGCTGACAGGCGATGCCGTTCGGGTATAAGACAGGTATCATCGGAAAAGAAAAAATTCGAGGAGTTTACCTGTGACAGGAGAAATTCGACTTATCGAAGGTTGTGCTGAATATTTAGTTCAAGTTATCAAGATATTCGAGTAATGGAAGTTCGAGTTATCAAATAAAAATTACAAATAATTTTCACCCTGGACGACATTGCCTACATTACAGAATTTCAATATACAATTTTTAAAATGTTTCCATAAATATTTAAATCTTCATGTTTTTTTATTTTTAATTCGTATGTTTAAAAATAATTTTTGATGGTATCATCTTTCTTATAGAATACTAACTAAACATTTTGTAATTTTATCTTATACTATAAAATTCAAAATAGCAATCTTCAAAGTTGCCCAACTTTTGTGAAAATTTGCCTTAAAAATAATAAATTGGAAAGAATTGGAAAAGATATTATTATTGAAGAAAAAATTAAAATTGTATTTTGCCCATTGTATTGTGTAATGAAACATTGATTTTTAATTTGTTGTACGTGGAAGTGAGCTATTTGATGAGGGACACATTTTTCGTTAAACACGACCACTTTTCTTAACTTAATAATCGGTAAAACAGCAGCGGGGAATTTTTATGCACTTCGAACATCCAGAAACGAGTCTGATAATTAAATTCGTCTTTACTTTTTAATTATAACGAAGTAAAACGCGGACTCCCTGCATTCCGATCGGCCGTAAAAGCCGAATTTATGTCTCTCGGCGGTAATTAGCCGGAATGGGCATTAATGACCCTTCCCAAACCGGTCCCGGTTTAATTTAATAACGTTTATTATCCATTTTTCAACACAAATAATAAAAAGGTTTTAATATTCCGACCCGTATAAATAATAAGTATATAAACAATGGGATAATTGCTGATTTGTGATCGGGTCCGATTGTGAGTGGTGAATTTTTTGGTTACAATTGCACGTAATCTAATAATTAAATTGTGTCATTCAATTAACGACTAATTTGCTAATCGTGATTGGTTTTATATGATCAGATTGTGAGCGGTGCACTTTTGAACAGAATTGTAATTTATTACTTATTTATTTCTGTCATGCAATTATAGAAATACTAGAGTTAATGATTTAAAACTGTATTTTTATCACATATTTTTATTTTTATGAGCAACATATTGACAAGGTTTTAGTAAAATACTTTAGCCAAATAAACCTAAATAAAAGTATTTAGCTATATTAATGTGCAAATCTTGTTTAAAGAAGAAAATTTTATTTAATTATTGTTGTATTTAATAGTTTTAGTACAGTTCGATGAACTTGTGAAACACTGACCGTTGCCATTATGGTGTAACATTTTCAGTTGAAGAAATATAATTACAAAACTACAAATTTACATCTGATTGATTTCTGTTTAAATAAAAACATTATGTATAGGATGAGAACTAAAGATATGTTGATTGCAACCATAACACTATGTGTTCTATTTTTCTTAGATATTAAAAACTGTAATTTGTCACAATAAAATCGAGTTATCAGGACTTCGAGTTATTAAATAAAATACATTCATAGAAAGTTATATATGTGTATTTATCATGTAAGTATGATTTAAGCTAGATATTACAAAAGAAACTGCTAAAGTAAGTACACCACTTATCAAAAATAAAATTTGAAACCTATTAAATATATAATACAATCAATATTATAATGTATTATATATTGCACAGTTTTTATTTTAATGCAAAAAAGTCAGTTTCTTTGTGTTTGACGAAAGGATTTTTATTTCTATTTTCAAAAAATTACGATTAAACCATTCCAAAATAGCTTCGTCAACATTTTCATACATAGGTTCCCCCACATGAAGCATAGTAGCGATAAACATTACCACTGTAGGGGTTGCTTTTAAAACATTTAATTGGAAAACCTTTAGTCAAACGTAATACCATTCTGTATTTGAATTTTAAAATGTTTTAATCATGTAAACACCATAAACTAAATTGTAGGAGTTTCCGGCATTATTCTAATCAATCGATAATTGGTCTTAGAAGTAAATATTACACATAATTTTCACGGGGTCTACAAACTTCAAAAATTCGAGCTATCGAAGTTCGACTGGATATTAATATTTAAAATCTCAAAATTAATGATTATGGAAATCGACTCAAATGTATTTGAAAAAATAAAGTTTTTTGAGAACATTAAAACAAAATCAAATTGACATATCTTTTAATCCTCTTCTAATAAATCAGATTTATTTGATGTGAAAGAAATCTGTTAAATGCAAATTGAAACATACCAAGGCAACAAGCCAGCAAAATACCGAAACAGAAACAAATAAGCACGAAAAGAAATTTGTTCTTTTTCGACTAAT
This sequence comes from Aethina tumida, assembly GCF_024364675.1. Lineage (NCBI taxonomy): Eukaryota > Metazoa > Arthropoda > Insecta > Coleoptera > Nitidulidae > Aethina > Aethina tumida. The sequence continues at coordinate 68,016,819 of NC_065435.1, forward strand.
ATATCCAGAGATTATCAGATTAACAGCATTCTCGACGGTATTATCCCGGCGAGGCAGTAACGGCACGAGATTTGATTTGATGCCACAGACTGTCAGACCAGTCGCGTAATCCCAAAGTTTATGATGGTACTCGTCGTGAGTTACTCAGGTATTAAGTCCGGGAAAGTTATGGCGTCTTTCGATGCCGGCTTAAATGAAAAAAGGTATTTTTATTCAATGTATATATATATATATATATATATATATATATATATATATATATATATATATATATATATATATATATATATATATTTGGATTGCAGCAAACATAAGGTGAAAGAATTGATCCGATTCCGTGGACGTTCAATACGATACGTAGTAGCAGCTTATGGTTGATGTGTGTGTAGCCGTGATGGTTCGAAATTTAAATTTTAATTGACGATTTGTGTATATGGGTATCGATCGGCATCGGCAAGTATAAAATGTATTCGGTACGACTACACGGCGTACCTAACCCATTCTGGCTGGTTAAGTGTCTGCCAAGGCCAAGCCATATATAAAAAATTTTGATTACTAGTAATTGCTTTTAATCAACTATCAATTTGATTCGTAATTATTAGTCTAAGATATGGAAAATAATTATCTATAAAATCGTAATTATGGGTTATCGACGGTTATTATATATCGGAGGCCCGATGGCTGACATGTAAATTTTTACCGAGTGGAATATTTTAAGAGACCACTTCGGTTTTGATACCATTTAACTGGACCGTATCGTAAATAGGATACGGCTGTGTACAAAACAACTCTGTAATAGACGTTTACCGGCTTTTTTGCATAACAACAACAACAACAAATCCGTGGGAAAATACCATGCGATAATCATTTCTGCAAGTGTGTATCCTGCATTCACTACCTGTTGTGCTGGTTATTAACTATTTACTAAATTGCACCAAATAAAACGTCAGTCCCCATCCCAGAATTGCAACTAAAGGCTATTTCTGTGCCTTCGGCACAACAGTGAGCATAGCAGTGAATAGAAGAATGTGGTGTTGCTTATTAGAATAAATCATATTTCATCACTGTTTCCTAGATTCGACGGTTTCTCAGATAATATTGTTTTTTATCTTATAATAATAAAATAATTAACTGTTTCAGTAAAAGTATAAAAATTCATAGAATTTTCAATTACTTTTGGAAAATTTACAATTAAAAGAATCATAATCAAACTGAAGCTAAATTATCAACTAATTATTATTAAGTTTTTAGTTGATTAAGTCTTGTAATATGTGCAGAGTATAGAAAGTTTAACACAGAATTGGACCGTTTAATAACGTGTATGAAGTATGCAATATAGGAACTATATTGGGTCCGTCGTTGTTTATATTATATGTTACATTATTGATTTCGTTACATAGTAGTGTTTAATTATTTTTGTGAAAGATATGAGGGTTTATTTCACAGGCTCCTAGTGTCCTGTGGAAGTTATTCCAGTAGATTTGTGACAAAAGTTCTTGTTTGGAAAGAACCAGAAATTTATGATTGTCTTGAAATGTAAGTTTTATTTCTAGAATTGGAAAACATATATCAATATTGTTGTGTCCTCATTTGGAGTATATGAAGAGATCTTATAAATGAAGTATGAGAAGTACTTGTTTTTTAGTAATTTTGGGGATTACTATTACTCGAAGGGGGATCAGTGTAGGGATGAAAATATCCTGAATAAAATTGATGTATTTCGAAACATTTTATAAATACAGTCAAACTTCGACAACTTCGATAACATCATTTACAAGAAAAAAAATCGAGTTATCAAAAATTCGAGTTATCGAAATTGAACTTATGGAAATTCGACTCTATATTGAATTATTAAGATAAATAATTTTTTCCATTAAACTACAATGTACATATAAAAATATGTTATTCCATTTAAAAGTTTCAAAAATCTTAATTTTAGATAGTATAATACATACCTTTAAGGACTGATTTAAAACATGTACAAACATAGCGAACTGTGGAAAGTAGAGTAAAGAACACTCCTTCTTTTGATACTAATTATAAATTTGTCGATATTCGGGAGGTTTTCAGTCTTTTTTCTATTCCAATGTTTAAAAGACAATATAACTTGTATGCATCAATGAGCAAATTAAAAAGATTTGATTAGATTTTGCTGATGTCTGTTCTATTAAACCCCCTAGCGGTTACCGTAGAAAATGGCACCACTTTTATTAATAATATTTTTGTTCCAATTCTTATTCAATTAGTACTTTCTAAGATATGGTCGACATCCTCCACTGATCTGGTCACTTGGAACATGACGTACGTTTTTATAACATCAATCGTCTTAAGCAAAAATCGTTTTAAAAATCTCGATGACGTCATCACGTTGGGAGTCCATTGTAGTAGTAGATTAAAAAAATCGTAGGAAACAGTTGGAAATTTACTACAAATCTATTTCTGTGCGTGAGGACAGTTAGTCGAAAACCGTGGGCAGCATTGTAACCCGATCTATTTCATTTACCGCTTCCTCCTGCGTCTCCCACTCGAAAAACTGGTTCCGTGCGACATTTTTTTTTATGTAAGTTTAATGTTAATTTCCCCAAGTCACAATTCAATGCAGCAGTAGAAAATAACATCGATGCTAATGATACGGCTAAATAATTGCCTCCATATAATAAACAAGTTTTTTTTCTCGACAGCTGACATCATAAATAATGTTGTCGATAATAAAGTTTTTTCTCGCATTGTGATCGGTACAATGGACCGAATTTAATGTGTGACCGTAATTGCGGGTGATTAATTGATTTTCCATAATTTCTTCCTTCGTTAGAGCTAGTGCGTTTTAAGTTTTGCGCAAGAGCTTACAAAACACGAAACAAACACAAAAATTACGATTAACGATCGGGGCATTAACGTAATTAGCAAAAATATCTCGGATATTAATCGAATACCATTAGAGATGTGTCTGAAGCGGTGCTCGGAAATCGAAGATTAAGTGGCGGCACAACCAGCGATGATACTGCAATTTCAAGAGAAGGAGATGGAATTAGACCGACATTCTTCAGCGTACAAATCTAGAATAGATTAACATTTCTTGCAGCAACCACTACACAAAGACGAATGCGGTCTCAGCCACTTTGTACAATGTGACACATTAAAAACAGAAAAAATTGATTATGGTATCTTTTTTTTAAATATAAGTTTTCCATTGAACTTAATATATATTTGGTGACAGAATAAAAAGCCTCATTTTTTTTAATATAATTATGTCTTTTGATCAATTAAACTATTTAAATGATGGAATAAAATTCAAAAAACATCTGAAAATATCAAATAGTGAGATAATCCATTAGTCTTTACAATTAACTTAGTACTTGTTAGAAGTATATGTATAATTGAGTTATGTCATTTGTGAATTGAAGAATTAAACTGTTTGTGAGAACTAGGGAGTAATGTAATATGTGATATTCTGAGGTATTTTTGACATTTAGTACCATTTTTTACTTGGGTACAAAGAGTAAATTCAATAGAAAAATATAATTTTAGTATTATTTTTTGATAAAAATAAGTTTACCATTTAACTTCACATCCTTCAAAATAGGTAAATTTTATAACAGAATAAGATGCCTCATTTTTCTAATATAACTATATCTTTTGATCAACTAAACTATTTAAATAACGGAATAAAATTCGAAAAAACATCAGATAGTGACATAACTCATTAGTCTTTACAATTAGTTTAGTATTTATTAAAAGTGTATGTTATAACTGAGTGAACAACACTTGTGAACAACAGTTAAAATTGAACTGATTGCGTCTAAGAATTAAACTGTTTATGAGAACTAGGGAGTTAAGTGAATATTAGATGTTTTGAGATATTTTTGACATTTAGTACCATCTTTCACTTGGACACAAAGAGTAAATTCAATAGAAAAATATGATTAGCATTATTTTTTGATAAAAATAAGTTTTCCATTTAACTTAACAATGAAAAGTCTCATTTTTCTAATATAATTATGTCTTCGATCAACTAATATATTTAAATTATGGAATAAAATTCGAAAAATATGTGAAAGTATTGAATAATATTTTCACCCATTAGTCTTCACAGCCAGTTTAGTGCTTGTCAAAATACCTTTAAAAGTATATAACTGACTGCTATCACTAATGAACATAGTGTAATTGATAAAATTGAAGTATAATAAACAATTTGTAAGAACCAATACATTAAATCATATTCAGAGATATTTTTAGCATTTAATATTTTCTTTAAATATGATTTCATTGTGTCTTAATATTTATTTTTTTGTTAAATTTCTATTTTGAAGGATATAATATTCAATGAAGTATTTTTTATTCTCTTGGGCTATAAAAATATTATAATTAGGTGATTATTTGGCATATATAGAGTATTTCATTCTCTCTCAGAGGAACACGATGATGGATGCAACTAATAATTGTTGATCTTCATTGAAATGGGAGTTTCCTTGAGGATTTAATGGGGCATCCTGTATGTTCATATGTCAGAACAATGTTGGAAATGATATTACAAATCAGTTGACCACACCTAATCTTAACCACAACATATCTTCTTAGAACCCACGATTGTCCTCGAGTTGTTTTGGTAACTGTTCCAGTTTCGTGTCGTTTTCGCGCTAAGCCGAAGAAGCTAATTGCACAGTTCGAAGAAAAAATGTCGCTCGAAATCTGGGCGGACGTGACACGTCCGCGTTTCTTGCCGAGATCATTATCTGAAGAATGCAAGTGGCTCGACGAGCAAAAAAAAAAACAGATAACCAAAAAACGGCGAGGATTAAAATCGGCTCCTCAAAGTGGACGCTTAATTCGATTATGCGAAAATTCCGGTGTCACATCTCGTGGACATTCCTATGGTAATTCTTTTTTATTTCCATCCACATGTGCCGTTCGTTCCACAAAAGAAGTTATATGCACCAGTTTTTGTTTTTTTCTCGGCTGTCGGTTCTCGCGGTCAACGATCAAAATGTTCCGCGGAACTCGATATCCAATTAGCATTTGTTCTGGTCCAAATCTAATTAGCAGTTGGCACATTTGACACGGATCTGTGACTGCCATAAATCAATTTCACCAATGATAAATCCGTATCATTTCCAATGGGCGAGATAAGATCGCCGTGCGCCTGGTTGCTGACCCTGATACCAGTTACAAATATTTCGTAGGAGACGTAACTAACACACGGGCCTCTTTCTCTAGTCTATCCTTCGCCTTTATTCCAATTACGTCGAACGCTTTTCAACAGTCACAACCATAAATGTTTTATTGGTACAGTTAGTCGCAAAGGCTGTTGCGGCGTTCATCTTGCTCTTCATTTAGACGATGAAACCCGTTCCGCACCCGATTTTTCGGGCGACTGTACTCGATCACAAACACCATTGCTTCTATTTAATTGCGGGGTCCGTCCAACGAAATGAACTGGAGTGAATGCGAACGGGCACATATCGGACACATGTTGTGTGCACACATACGTTACGAGCATCAAGGTGTGTAATTAAGTTAGTAAACATGGGCTCGCTTAATTGAAAACGTCGGACAATTGAACACAAAAACATATTTTTGATGAGTAAAAAGAAAGTGCCGGAGCAGGTGGAGGAAGAACGTACTCCGCACACTTGAAATGAGTTTTCTTTAACTTCACCGTAACCGTAATTAGTTCACAATTTATCCTTTAAACGTATCATAATTTAATTAACGTTTTACAAGAGATTATTAACGAAGCGAAAAAGTATGAGATGTTGATGGTTGATCAATGTTGATATAATGGCAAGATAATAAACGACAGACGACTTACGGTGTACTAATGAGATTGCTAACTGTTCTGGTAATAGTTTATTGGTTGTAGGATTCAGATTAACCGGGAAGAACACTAGTATAAAAGTTAAATCTTATTACCAGTTCAATGAAGCTTAAAGTTCAATTTCCGAGCTGTGAGTTATAACGCTGTATTTAAGTTCAAAGTCAAATTACTCGTCGTTGATATTATTATTACGTGTTCATTTTTTTTTTATAATATATTAAGAAATTAATATTATTTATGACAAGTGCTTCATTATCTATTATTTAATGCTAATTAATGTTTTGGTAGTAGTAATTAATTAAATATACACCTAAAAATAAAAAAGACGATATTGGCCAAAGTCTTGCACAGGTTTCAGAAAGAAATCGGCCATGATAATTAAAATATTCGTGATTGTTACAAGACTAATTAATATTTATGTTTAAAATGTTAAAGTTTATTCTGATATATTGGGAAAAGTTATTGTAAAATTCACAATAAATATCGTTGTAAAATAATAATTAATGATATTCATTGAAATTCTTTACAATATATTTTCCAAATATACAGTGAGGTCGTTAAATATCCCTCCTCCGACAACTTTTGAATAGTACAAGATATCGACTTAGTATAAAAACTATGTAAAATATCAATCTGTCTAAACCATATGGGCACTATCAACTATTTTTTAGTGGAAAAGGTAATTTTGTGATACTCATTTGAAGGTTGTATTATTCCCTATTCAAATAATCTATTTTACTAGATGGCTAGATAAACTTTCAGAAAAATATTCTGTGTTTATAATTAAAAAGAAAAAAAAAAAATTAATACAAAAAATGGATATTACAGATCAATATTTACACACACATATTTAGTATGTCGTTTATTTCTGAATTGTTGATAGTGCTTATAATATAATATACATAACTTGTGACCTCTCTGTATATAATTATTTTTAAATGTGTACAATAAATCACCCTTTCACTGCAAAGTTCCATAATTAGTTGAACATTGTTTATAATTTTTTATTTAACAATTAATAAAAAATTTTCAAAATTCCTTATTCTTTTTAAATAATTTTTCCAATTAAATTAGTTATTTTAAATAACATAATGGTCAAATGGCAATGAAGAAATATTTCAAAGAGTTATAACTATAATTAAATTATAATTTTTAAGTTATAATAATGTTATTATTTTTATTATTTTAAATGTCTACTTCATATATTCTAATATTTTTTAATTGTACATAAAATTTTAAGTAAAAAGTTTTCATTCATTTAATATTTTAAGATTTTTGAAAGTTACTAGAAAAAATTTAAAACTTACATGTTATCAACTTTCTTGACATGGGGTTGGTTGAATCTAGGAATATCATTTAAGATATTTGCTTCAGAATTTTTTTAAATTTCTAACAATTAACTTACGCAACTTTTTCATTTTAAACTTAACAATATATATATTTTTAAATAATCAATATAATTTGTTTGTTTCAGCTGTGTTGATACAAGGTTAAAATTTTTAGAATCTAAGAACATTACATAAAAGATTGCACGTTAATTAAAAAAAGTTATATATCAATTATTATTCAATTTTTTTTTTATTTTAAATATTACAACTTGTATGTTTTTAAATAATCAAAATAATTTTTTTATTTCAGCTATGATTAAATGGGTTAGAATTTTGAGAATCTAGGAATATTATTTCAAAGAATGTAAGTAATCTTTTCTAATTTTTCAAGAATTACTTTGAACACTTTTCATTTAAACAACTTCTTGATTATTTATAAACGTACAACTTCTCTGTTTCATTTGTGATGACATTGGGTACGAATTTCTAAAATTTAGGATCATTATTTAAAAGATTACACAACTTCATTTTAAATATAATAATGTGTATGTTTTTACATAACCAAAGAATAAATATTGAAATCTTTCTTTCGATAGTCTATACTATAGTTAACAATTTCAGAAATATTTAAAACACTTTTTGTAAATATATTGGACATACTTTACTTAACTCATTTTATAGGAAAAATCACATATTAATTTAAATAAGTAAAACGAGGAAACAATTTTCTCATGTTTTTATACAAACTATCTAATGCAGTTGGAAAGAACTATTATAAAAAAATAATGAATTTTATAGAAATTCCTGCCTTTCACGTATTCAAAAATTCAAGAAATAAGGTAAATTATTTAAATAGTATAATTTAAATTGATAGTGTATTTAATGTGGCATAAATTTATTTTTAATTTGAGGAGATTTTAGGAGCAAATTCCTTAAAGTTGATGCAGAAACGTATACTAACATTTATCAAAAACTAAATATAAAAGAATAATATTCAGATTTATACAAAAATGCAAAACAAAAGAAGCATATATTCTGTATGAAACCTGAGCATAAAATTAGAATGGCAATGTTGCAAAGACGAAGAAGCATCTGTTCATGAATACATACATATGTGCGGTGTTTGATGGAGGCTGGAAACTTGTAGGTTAGTGTCAATGTTCTCCGTTTTGCGGTTCGTTTAAATATTTCAATAATTAGTGTAATCCACACGGTCGGGATGCAGCCGAGAACTTAATGGCACATGCAATTAAAACCGTGAACGGCAAGAATTCTGGCCGCGTGTACCGTGCATGTTACCATGTTGATCGCGATGAGAAATCTAAATTATAATAATCCCCGCATGTAGAAAACACGATATGGACGAATTTGAGTTATTTACAGCTTCACTCGTTACGTGAATGTAAATTTTATAATTATTTTTAATGGGAAGCGACGGTGATTCGAATGCTGGACGAGAGGTGGAACCTGATTTATTACGTTTTTTTTTTTCAAATTGTTTTAATTAATAATGTTTTTATGTTGCCAGAAATTTTTCCACGGCACGATACGAATACACAAAAGTCGCCCGAAACTTTTGTGGGACTGTACAACATGACCAGAAGTCAAAAGGCAGATTAGGATCTTTAGAGGCGATTACCAAGCGAAAAACCCGTTTATAATGAAGGCACGTAAGAATCATATTCGGACGGCACCGACCCAAAATTATTACCTGTTATGCATCTAGGAGATTTTTATAGGAAAACAACGACCTGTCAGGTTCCAAAAAATCCTTTGTGCACGCCAACATCTATTTATTTTTTTGCTCTCGTCGACCGTTTTTAATCAGCTTACTTTGTGTTATTAAAATCGAATTCGTTTCTCCGAGACTTCACGGTTTTTCATCTTTCCATCCATTATTCACAAATATTATTCAGCGTGATGCGGAAGAATTTTTTCTTCGTGGATGTCTTTGACGTTCCGAATTAATAATTTCGTTGTACGATTTTAAGTCAACCAACAATCTTTTTAACAAAAATATTATTATAATAAATGTAATAAAATAAAATGATTTCAGTTTTCAAAGCATATATTTTTATTATTTAATGAAATTAAATGAAAACAAACAAGTTTAAATTTTTTTGGTTTTTAAATTTTCAATATTAGTTTTTAAAATAACATTCAACAAATCAATTTCTTATACTTACACTTAATAAAAATATAATTGTATTTTATACTACGTATAATAAAAAACACATTTTTAGTTCGATACATTGATTGAATGAATTTTAATTTATTAAAAAAAACATGCTGAAAATTTTAAATAGTAAAAAAAATTAAGAATGATTTTATTATATACATATTATTTATTTTTTATTTACAGAAACAAAAATTTGTTTACTGATAATATTATTATAGTATAATTTAATGAAATAAAATAATTTAAGTTTTTAAAGTATAAAACTTTAGAAAATAAAATTATAGAATTCCATTACAATTTTTTGATTTGTTCTTATTCAAAAGAATTGTGGGGTCTAAAATATTGTTATTTTATTTTAATTTGTTTTGTGTTTATAATTTTTTATTTAACAATTAATAAAAAAATTTCAAAATTCCTTATTTTTTTAAAATAATTTTTCCAATTAAATTAGTTATTTTAAATAACATAATGGTCAAATGGCAATGAAGAAATATTTCAAAGAGTTATAACTATAATTAAATTATAATTTTCAAGTTATAATAATGTTATTATTTTTATTATTTTAAATGTCTACTTCATATATTCTAATATTTTTTAATTGTACATAAAATTTTAAGTAAAAAGTTTTCATTCATTTAATATTTTAAGATTTTTGAAAGTTATTAGAAAAAACTTATAACTTACATGTTATCAACTTTCTTGACATGGGGTTGGTTGAATCTAGGAATATCATTTAATATACTTGCTTCATTTTTTTTTAAATTTCTAACAATTAATGTATGTTTTTAAATAATCAAAATAATTTGTTTGTTTCAGCTGTTGTTGACACAGGGTTAAAATTTTTAGAATCTAAGAACATTATTTAAAAGATTGCACGTGAATTAAAAAAATTTATATATCAATTATTCTTCAAACATTTTTTTATTTTAAACATAACAACTTGTAAGTTGTTAAATAGTAAAAATAACTTTTCTGTTTCAGCTATGATGACATGGGTTAGAATTATGAGAATCTAGGAATATTATTTCAAAGAATGTAAGTAATTTTTTCTAATTTTTCAAAAATTACTTTGAACATTTTTCATTTAAACAACTTGTTGTTATGTGTATGTTTTTACATAACCAAATAATAAATATTGAAATCTTTCGATAGGAAACATTACAATTTTTTGGTGTGTTCTTATTCAAAAGAATTGTAGAGTCTAAAATATTGTTATTTTATTTTAATTTGTTTTGTATGTGTCTGTGAATGTATGTACACATAAATGTCTACAAGATTAAAACTTGATATTATATATCAATTAAATATTGAAAAGAATTTTTTTAGTATTATTATTTTTTAAGAATAAGAAAGTTGTTTAATAGTATTATTGTATAATAATTTAATTAAATTTGAAGGTTGTGCCAGCATGAGCATTTTAAAAAATGAAAGAGAAAGACAATTTTTCTATATCAAAAATCAGTTATGGAATGCAATTATAAATTTTTGGTTCCGCAAACAGTTTAAAAATTTCGTTGGTAAGTTCTCGTATAATAATAATAAAAACTCAGGTATGTATATCCAAGCGATTTGTTTCGTGTAATAAAATCTAAAATATACATAAGAACGTTTTGTGTTTTATGTCATAAACACAAAATGTACTGTCATAATTTTATGGTTCTTTTGCAAATAACAATCTGTGGTTACGTGAGGCAGTCAAGCCTCGCGAATTCTAGCAAGCCAACAAGTTATTGCATGCAAATTCTAGCAGTACCGTTTTGCGCATTGTACACAAAACAATACAGCACAACAAACGAATATTATTTTTCGATTAATAAATATCGAAATTGATCCATTGTCGATGTTGCGAAACGCAGAGTGCGTGATAAGAATTTTCCTCGAAACTATAGGTTACGGCGGAACGTGTATATCGACGATTGTGGCCTTTGTTAATGGTGTGTCTAATTAAAAGCGAGCCGCACTTATGCAATTAATATTTGTAAACCACAAAATCTCAATTGTTCCAGTCGAAAATTATTTATCTAACGTGCTTTCGCAATTTGATAGGTTTATTACGTGTTCGCGTCGTTTTGCGTCCGACATGTTCGAGCGTAAAATGTGAAAGTTCAGGAATTATCGTATCGAGATTTGTTCACTGAAACTAAATATGTATGTGGATTTTATTGCAAGTTAGCTTTAATATTTTATTTTAATGTTTCTTGCTTAATTTGTTTTATGGTCTTCGTCTTTTTTTATGAAAAATACTAGAGTGTTTATATTTTTCAAGTTATTATAATTTATATTCTATTTATTTTATTATAATTCATATTTAACGAAATAAAAATAAATAAATACGTATGTCCGATTTCAAAATATGAACAAATTTAATTAATATATAGAATACTAAAATATACTAAAATTTTTGTAATTATTAAATTAAACTAAAAACTATATTTATTAAAAACTGAATATGTTGAGTTTTAAAGTTAAATAATAAATATATTTTACATATACTAAAAATCTTCAATTTATTAATTTTATTACATTTTTAAATTTAACTAATTTAAAAAATAAATACTTAAATATACATGAACAAAACAGCTAATTTTTTTAAATAATTAGTGCTAAATTATAGTGATTTAAAATATTTTATAAAAAACAAAAACTTTTATGCCCTATATAAAATATTTTCAGACCAAAATAAGTTTTAATTTTTTGATTTTATATAATCTCTATATAAAATAAATTCTAAAAATTCTAAAATAGGATATTATTCAAAATTGCACTACATATTATTTTAAACAAACATGAACAAAATTTAAATATAATTTTGAGAAATTAAGAAGTAATTAGTGATTTAATTTTTTTTATACTTTTTTTAAAGTTTTTTTATAAAATAATTTATAATATTTTCATTATATTATATTTAATAATTTTTTATTTTAATCAACATTTTAAATAAATTAAATTTTAAAATGGGAAATTTGTAGAAAAAAAATCACTTGACTTCTATATATTATTTTAAAAAAAACATTGTATATATTATATCCGTTTCTAGAAAATAATTTATAAAAATATAATAAAATATAATATCAATACTAAATATTTTAATTTTATTAATTTTAAAGCAGATTATTCAAATATCCAAAAAAAAAATAATTTTATTGAGTTTCTATACTATTTTAAACAATTATAAAAAAAATAAAATTATCTAAAAAGTATAAATATAATTTAAATTAATTTTAAAAAATTACTAAAAATTTTGGAAATTAAAGCTTATTAAAAATTGAAAATGATTATTTATATATTATTATGTTTTTTAAAGAGCAACAATCTGTTTTAAGAGTAGTTTAAATATCTTAAAATCAAATATTTATTATCTTAAAAAAATAATTTATAAAAATATAAAATCATAACTAAATATGATGTATCAGTTAATTTTTAAAATACAAGATTATTCAAGAATTCGAAAATATAATTTTATTGAGTTTCTACAGACAATTTTAAATAAAGATATCAAAATTTAAATATAATTAAAGTGATTAAAATATTTTATTAAATTTTAATTTCAAATATAAACTTTTATACTACTGTTCAATTAAAAATAATTTATAATTTGTTCATTTTACTTAATTTCAATGAAATTCATTATCTAAAAAATAATTTATAAAGCTAAAAAATCAACACTAAATGTAAGTTAATTAAATTTTAAAACAGGAGATTATTAAGTTTCTATATAGCAAGTAAAGCCTAATTAGAGTGATTTAAAATGTTTTATAAAATTTTAATTTCAAGCAATCTTTTATACTTTATAGTATATAATCTAAAATAATTTATAATCTTTTCATTTTATATAATTTCAATGTTATTCGTAAATTTATAAATAGATTTCGAGATTAAATTAATTAATATTGGAAGTAATCAAATTAGAAGTTAAAGATATTCTTTAGACATTAAAAGAAATGTAAGTTAATTGATTTAGAAATTTTTAAAAAATGTAATATGAACATAGTAATTTTAAATTTATATACCTTAATAATATTATTCAAGAAAATATTTTTGTATTTAAAACAATAATTTATTAGTTTATTCATATATTACAATGGTCGCGAAGAATTCGCTGCGCCGAACAAAGAACACATTTCCAATGCTTTTCTGCGTCATTAACCTCAGCGACGTAGATTACACACTAAACGCTCTTTTATAATGCGAATCGCGGAGAAAGGGTGTACGGTTATGCGGCGCGCCGCGGAGAAAAAAATAAATTGGATGGCGGCCGCGTAAAATCTTTATTCTGACATTTTCGCTGTTAACCTGATTAGTAACCGCTCGCGAAGGAAAAGGTAGCACGCGGGACCGGCTCCTAGGACCACTCCTTCAGATTATGTTACGGATTCCGAATAAATTTTCAGCAGTCACTCGCACCCAAGCTGGTTTTCGTGGTGTCCCATAAATTTCAGACGGAACTGGACTAATTAGATTATATTGTGCATTTCGACGTGCCGGATTTATTATAAATCTGTGCCCGCCACTATCTGGTGAAGGAGAAAGTTTTTTCCTCCAAAATTTACCCAATAAATAGCTAAATTAACCCTTTTTTAATTTGGTGATTCACTGTGACGTAAATTAACCAAACGTAAACAAACAAGCGGATTAGTTTTCGTCTTCTTACTCATCCACTCTTCTTTAAGGACGTGCCAAGATGTGAACATTTTTAAAAAATCTTACCTGTGATCTCTGAGATGGTCTTGCCGTCTGAACGCCTTGCCGCAGATGTCGCAGGAGTAAGGCCTCTCGTCGGTGTGCGTCCGCTCGTGGATCAGCAGATTGTAGCTCTTGGTGAACTGTCTGTTGCAAAATTTGCAGATGAATTGCTTTTTGGGCCTGGACGCGCGACCCGGGGCTCTCAGCAATCTACGGTCCGGGTGGATGTGCATTTGGGGCGGACCCGGCGGAAAGAGGGTGCTGCTGCCGGGGAACGAGAAGGTGGCGGCGCCCGGCGTGTTGGGCAGGAAGGCCGGATATGTGTGGGGTTGGTTGCTACCCGACGATTCTAAGAATTCTAAAAATAAAATTTTATGTGATGGTAAAAAAATAAATTAAAATGTCAAACGTGCTTCTATATCCTGGTTTAAGATGTTGCGGTTTCGAGATCTTAACTACTTTAAATGGAAAAACAATTTTAATTACGGAGGAGGAACAGTTAAATTGCATGTCAATAACAAATTTCCAGAATCTATTGTTTCAAAACTATTCAGAAATTGATCATTTCGTGATATCAAAGGTAGTCAAATTACAACCGCAAATGGCTCATTACATATGAGTTATTAATAATTTGTCAATTAATTTTATTAAGGTCAAACCGCAGTATTACTAATGTTGTTTAGAATATTAATAAACATCAATAAATAAACTATTTTTAGATAATTCACGTTATAAATAAAATAATCTTACCTGGAGGTGGTCCAGCTCTATGCGGCAACATCAAAGCGGCAGCATGGGCGGCAGCAGCCACACACGCGACCTCTTCCCTCAAAGCCAGCTCCTTCCTTTTGTCGGCCATCATGGCCATCAGATCGAAACTCGATGAGGACTTCCTGACTCCAGAGAAATTCCCCGAAGTACTTTCCCCCGACGATTTACCACCTTCCGATCTGTCCCTGCTTTCCCTCATCAACTCAGGACCTGTAACAACTATATGTTGTCCAACAATCAAACGAACGAAAGCGAAAATTCTCACCAAGCAAGGGATGAAGATCTCCCGGGTACAACATCGGATGCATATTTCTGGACGGTACGACTGGAACGAAGGCGGAAGACTCGCGGTGGTGGCTCATGCTGCTGGGCAGGGGCACTTGGTGGTGGTATGCGGGGGACGTAGGCAGGTTGTCGTAACGTCCGCCCGAAGAACTTCTCTGGCTGGAACCGGGTGAGGGCAGGGGGAAGTCCCGACGCGAGAGCGACAGCGGTCTGTCGTCAGATGGCGCCGTTGATGTCGCTGTTTCCGGCATCTTAGTGAGAATCTACAACAACGAAAATGTAAGTTTAATTTTAGCAGTACGGGAATAATTTAAAAAAAAAACTGTACACGGTTCTCGGGAGTTAAATTAGAGAATCAAGTAGAAAATTTAACGAAGTAAAGTAAACACTTATAACCGCTAAATTAATTTGTTAACAACCGGTAAAATTGCATAACATGTTTTGCATTAAACACGTTACGATAATTGCACGGAAAATATTTATAACGAAACAATTTTTATGTGGCTAAACACTTAGAAAACAACAAAATCCATTTGTGTGAACCGTAGATCCCGAAAGCGCGGTGGTATGCAGCATCATTCCGAGTTCATTAAACCAGTTTCTTTCACTGTTGGTGACTGACAAGTAGAAAAATGTATAACTCATAATGGTGCCGAGACACGAGGAGAGAACGACCACGATACTGTATCACACGTCGTAAAAAAGATCACATTCTCTTTTTATAATTAATGACTTTTCTATAGTCGAACACTGTTCAAACAGGTATAGAGAGAGCCCGATCGTGAGAATGTATATTTAACTAATTAATATCTACAAATTAAACGGAGTTGTGAAATGGGGAAGAAATTCCTTGTGCGAGCTTGTACGCCCAAATTTAATTATCACCATAAATTAGAACGATTCGAACGATTTAATGGCATCTACACGAACCCAATTGGCCAACAGTTTTAACCGGTTCATTCGAATTTCTAGTTTAACGTAGAAAAATTTGGAACGTGCCAATTTCCACAGCAAATAGAAGACATCCTTTTACGCCGGAAATGTGTCTTATTACACTTCGTCCGAATTGGGAATGGTGAAGTTGCGCAAAAACCCAATTTGAAACAGACGCGCATCGTTAGAGGCACGCCCCGCCGTCCGTTTCACAACTCAAACAAACTCTACACGTACGGAAAGAAGATCGGTAATTTACCAAATGACCAAGACCCGATAAAAACTCACGTCCAGCCTCGGAAGAACAAACAAACAAGTCGGGTTCTAAATCACGGTACCCGTGGTTCTGTTCAGTCATCCGAAAGACAAACACACGCGGGATTTCTCGAAATTCTCGGAATGGAAAAATCAACAAGCCAACATAATGGCTGTATAAACAGTGCCAGCCATCGCAAACACTCGGCCACGTACCTGTTTTCGAGCTTTCAAAAAAAAAAAAAAAAAGAATCATTCATACGCTTTCGGACTGTTGTTCCAACGTTAATTACTTCTACGTGGAATGTGAACGCTCATCGAGGCTTATCGATCGATTCGGTCGATCGTTTGTCTGAACGGCGAGTATGACGCTTTTCTTTTCTCGAAAACGTTTCGCCGGTCGGATGAATATTAAACGGAGACGAAGGAATGCCCCATCATTCACAAAGCTGCGCATCAAATATGTATGAAGGATGATGATACATAGAATGGAAAAAGAAATGAGGATTTCGCGCACGTACCGATGCGGTTTTTGACTTTCTCACGCAAAATTCGTAGTGTTGCGAAAGAAAAATAAAAATGGGATCACGGATTTTGCGTTTGTGTTATTCAAGGTACGGCGGCAAGTTGAAGTAACAACCGCAGAATTCTTGCAAACCAGTATGTAAATTTAAAACAGAATCATTACGACAATGCTTGAATATCAATTGTTTGTATGAATTATTACGAATCGTGAGCGTAATAGGAAAAACCGCAGATCCTGATAAGTTCACTTTTTATATCGGGTAATGGCTGTTAATGTCTTGGAGCTGAGTACTTTTTTTACTATAAATAAATGCGGTAAAACTTTTGTCTATAAACATAATTCGATGGAATTAGTCAAATAGTGGGTAAAAGTAAAATTTGATATACTGAGTTAAAAAAATACGTGTACTGCGGTTTTCCTAACCAACCAAGTGAAATATTTAATTGTCCTCAAGTTTTAAAATACATATAATTAAATGATGGTCGGATACCTCTTATTTTAATTTTTATAATTATTCATAGAAACTAGAAAAATAATAAAGTTTTAACAATCTTTTTAAAGGTAATTCATTATGGAAAACGACAAATATTTATAATATATTTATTATACAACCTTTATTTTCTTTGATTTTAAATATTTTTGTAATTTAACAGTTATAACAATAATCTATAAAATGAATGGAACCTTAAAAGCCTAGAAAATTTTTAAAATTTAAATTTTTAGTTATTCAAATTAATTATTAATACTATTAAAAAAAATATTTGCTAATTTTATGTTATGGAAATTTATTTTAATATTGTTTATGTTACTACCTTTAGTCAATATCGTTTATTAAGTTTAAGAAATTAAATATTTGTATGTCTTATAAAATAATAAAATTATGTAATTTTTAAAATTGAAATGATTGCCAAATAACATTTTACATTTACAATTTTCTATTTTTTCAAATACCAACGGAATTAAAAGGAAAAACAAGATATTTATAATTATTAAATTATATATTATTATCAAGTAAAATTGATAAAATTAAGTAAAATTTTGAAAATTGTTTTTAAAATAAGAATTTATGAATAATATCTGAGGATAAACGTAGTTTTGAATTTTAAGAATTTTAATAATATTTTATTTAGAGATCATTAAATATAATATAAATATAACTTAACGACACCTTCATTAAATTTTAAAAATTTCAGTAATTTCATAAAATAGGTAATAATGAATCATTTATATAACTGAAATTTTAATAATTAAGAAATTCCAGCGAAATCATAAAAAACAAGATATTTGTAACTAAAAAAATTATGAAAATTTATTTTAATATTATTAAATACAATAAAATTATAATAAACGTAACTTTTAATATTAAGAATTTCAATTACATCTTATTTAATTATACAAATATTTGTATGTTTAATAAAATCATAAAATTATGTAATTTTTACAATAGAGAATAAAATTTGATTTAAAAAAATATATTGTGTCTATTTATATTTATTTGATTACTAAATAACATTTTACTTGAAATTGACAATTTATTAAGAAGGATAATTTATACATTATTAACATTATAAATTATAGTCAAATAAGATTTTAAAGTATGTACTTTCTATTTTTTCAATCTAAATAATTAATAAATTAATTATTCTTATATTCATTAAATTTTAAAAAGTTCAGTAATTTCATAAAACAGGTATTTTATGTAAGACTGACGATCTTAATAATAAAAAATTTCCATCAGACATTTTTTTTTATTTATTTATAAAAAATATTTTAATAATAATAATATTTAAGATGATGATGAATAGTGTTTTATAAATATTTACCAAATAAGAATTCACAAATTAATTTAATGTAATATTATATAATATAATTTTTAATGATAAAGCAAAGCAAAAAGAATTAAAAAAATAAAAAATAGAATGTTATTTTGAAGAATTACCAGTTTTCATTTTATTGTGGTAATTGTACGAAAATAAAATATTTTTTATTTTGATTCACATTTTCTGTAATTATTAATCGAATCAAAAATGCGACAAGTGAAGAACACCCGCCTGTCCGATTAATAGATTCATGCGCGTACCACCTCGAGGTTTCCGAGAAAGCTACCATTAGAAAATATAATTGAACGGCAGAGACAATCTGTCATGTGGTTGTCATTTGATACGGTGAATATATTAGATTTGCATACGGCGCTGCCGCTAGCCCGGCCGCGCTGGGGCGTATATTTGTCTATTATGTGCGCCGGATACATTTAAATAATTTATTGCTAATTTGTTCTAGTCCCTCGAAGACAGAACAATGTGTGGGCAATGACGCTTTTTTCGCGTTTACACAGAAGCACCAACTCGCGCATTGTGGATGTTGCGTGAAACGACACGGGATTGTATTTAAATTTAACGTTTCACTATTCGCGATGGCAACGCACGGTGGGATGGACTTACCCAAAAGGACATAAAAAAAAATTTGAAATGGCAAATGTGTTATATGTAGTTTTAAGGAGGAAACTTCAAATTTTTGTAATCCGGTCTCAAAATTTGAATGTCTATAATACTGAAAATGATTACGCCTGAAAAAAGGTTGCAGAAGTTTCACGTAATTTTCAACGACTTTAAAATGACTCCCCTAAGTAACAATAAAACAGTAAAAGTTTCATCAAATTAAAAATCAATATTTTTTTGTGTGGAAAATAATATATAATTTTAAAATTTATTGCAACTGAAAAAACCGAAAAATTAATTTCAATCAAGTTTTAAACAGGCATTTATCTCAATCAAATTCAAATTTTAAATTATGATAGTCTTAAGTATCATAAACAATGCCATATATGAAATATATGAAAATTTCAATAAAAAAATTAGTGGATTTAATACATAATTTAATGGTAAGTCTATTAAGGAGTTTTCTCTATCAGTTCCATAACACAGCGTAATAATTTTTTTTATGAAATCTGAGAACCATTTTTACTTGAAATGAGATAAAATTTGAAACAGTAACGTGTTGCACAAAACATTTATAAAAAAATACTAAAATTATGAAAAATAAAGTAAAAAATATTTTTTATTAAATCAATTAATTATTGATATGCATTAGAGTCTCATTAGGACTCATCTCTCGAACATCATACCAAAATTCGAAAAGGCACACTGTATATGTCCCATATTTCCATTTTCATATTTTCGATTGATTTTAATAATTGTAAAAATTTGTAAAACACAATACAATACAAATACAATGTGGTCCATATAAATATCCTTATAAAATTTGTTTCTTTTTTTGTCCAATTTTGACAAACTTTTATTCAATTATAAAACATAAAAATATGTACTTATAGGCAAAAGTCATGTTTTTTGGCCCAAAATTAAAAACTACAGCTTAATTTTTTAGGCATAAAAATTGAAGAAATTATACTAGCAATTTTTATTATAGAAAATCTGACTACACCACTGGATTAAGCACTCTGATATGGTATATACCAAAATTCATAAAAAGTATATATGTCCATAATTAGGTGTAAAAATTAAAAATTATACTTTTTTATGAATTTATAGAACATTGAAATATTATACTAATTATACTATACTTATACTAATACTTTTAAGTATAGAATCAATACTATGTGCTATTTTTGACAGTTTATTTCACTACTTAAAAAAGGAGAATATTTAATATATTTAATTTTCCACAGAATCATAAATATGTATATTTTTTTTATGAAATTTTTTGCATATATCCAATTTAGAAGGAGCTTAAATCCAGTGGTTATTGAGATTTTCTATATATTTTTTTTATTCTTAAAAAATTGTAAAATATACAATTAATTTCCAAATAAATAAAAAAAATCATGATGCTGTCACCTAATAAAGACGCAAATAGAATTTTGGTCACAAACCTAGGGTTCCATCCCACAGTGCTTCGCTTTTTCCTTATAATTTTTTTCTTCTCTTATTATTTTGTTTTTCTTCGAACGCAATTATACGTTGTAATTAGGTCCTGTCTGGAGCGATAATTATAATTGTAATTATCCCAGTGCGAATTTAATTGCATGCAGAAAATTAATTGTTAATATAAATGGAAATTGACTTCGGAGAATTGCATGCACATAAAAATTATGGCTTGTTGTTTTATTAAATTATGAAAATTCTGCATAAAAAATATTAACATAACAAATCAGTGTATTAACATACAGATAACTATTGTTCCACACTTATTAGCCGGGATTATATCGAAATATGTTAATGCGATTCACGGAACGACTGATCGACGGACGGAATATTTCAGGAATAATTGTATCGCAAACTAGTTTTTTTTCTCTCGTTATTATCATTTTCTAACGCTTACAATTCAAATTAATAATCCATTCCGAAATATAAATCATGATGTTTGCGAGTGTTGTCTTATGTAAGGCGATAAAAATAATGCACGGCGTTAAATATCGTGACTTAAGATACAATTTTGTAACTGATCCACATAAATTGCATAAAACACAAACGGGCAATTGTTTAATCAAATCTAATGACATATTATGAGATTCGGCGACGTTTCGTAACTTTGTGGTGTTGGCCACGTTAAAAATACACATCTAACATAATTTATTCAGAGGTTACGTCACACATCGATATCTTTCGGAAGTTGATATAAAATTGTTATTATTCATTTCGGTGGTTGAAATTTTGTGGTTTAGATAATGTTTGACAAATGTGTCATCGCAACGTGCGTATATTTAACATTGTGAAAAACCGCAAGAAATGCCGCCGGTTTTTTTTTTATTTTTTCCTTTCGGGGTGTGTCGGATTTGTTTAAATAAATTGTTTTGTCTTTGAACCGAATTTCGAAAGGAACACCCACTTCAACACGATCTCGAGATTAATGGTTTTTTAAAGTTGGCCGCCTTTAATCAATTATTCGTGTAACTGTCTAGTAATAATATCCCCTTTCAAATAATCCTGATGTCTTACTTTCATTGTAATTATCTTTTGATAAAAATTTTCGCCATGTTCATCATTTTTAGCTACTAAATTAGAAGAAAATTACTCTGACGAGTATGCAGGAACACTATTTTGAAAGGATACATTGACACTTACAACAACGATGATAAGATGTTGCCGAACTACTAACATCTAAATTCTTGAGTTTTTTATTAGGCTGTAATTTATATGGAGAGCATTATACTTAACTATAGATGCTTCGATAAGAACTGGATTTACAACATTCATGAACTTACTATGAACTTTTTTTACTGGCCAAATTGAACTTATTTAATATTCTGAACTTGCTTAAGGAGATAAAAATCACAATGACAAAAAAAGGTTTGGCAAACCAGTAATTGTTGCATGAAAACGTACATTTTTTTTTTTATATTTAGTATTAGTTTCTGTACAAAATAAAGAATTTGTATCAAAAGTCATATAAAACAGTGTTTCACTTAAATGGCCATATTGAGGGTATGTGTAAAAGAATGTTCTATAAGAGTCACGTAAAGAAAACGTTTGTTTTAATCTGTTTCTTGTGATTTTTAAGGCTTCAAAGTTAAAAAATATGGAAAAGACGAAAAAATATTTTTTCAATATTCACTTATAATTATCGAACTACAAAACCTTTTTCAAAGACCAATAATTTTCAAGCATACCCTTAAACTATTTTTGAATTTTATGAAAAATTGTAGAACAAAAAATTAATTTCCATGTGATTTTCTGAGGTAAACTGGTGTAATTAGTTATCAAGTGTTTATTTTTGTCTCTCTTCGGATTAATGGATAATGTTGGTCGTAAAACTGAAATAGCGTGTTGTTTTCTCTCGTGTGTCAATAAAATCTTTAAAATTGTAAAACATTTACAATAATAAAATGCAATATATATAAAAAATAATAATAAATATTTTAAAAAACAATAATTCTTATTAAAACATATAATTAAGACGCGTCATTATTAACATAAACATCATTAATGTTACTTTGTGTGTTGAAATCCAGGCAAATTTACTTGTGAGAGCCAAAATTTTTATGACCCGCTCACAATATAAGAAATCTTGTCCTAAATATTTCTGTTAATATGAAAATGCTAAATAAATTTTATTTGTAAATATATAATATGTTAAATTCATCTAAATAATGACAATAAATAAGAAAAAAAAACACGGAAAAAATTAGTCACAACATATTATTTTAATATTTATTTGTAAAATATTTATTTACATTTACATTAAATATGCAGTAAGAGTTTAATCATTTTACAGTTTATTTTTTATTTATAACACTTTAAAACTAGTATTCAAGTTATATTTGAAAAATAAAATTATTAAATAAAATATTTTTTAATATTTTTAATTATATTACATTGTCCCATTTAATGTAAAATTGAAAAAGTCAATACTAAAATCTTTAAAATATTTTTTTTTTATATTTTAATATACAATAATTTTTTTAAAAATTTAGTAATTATTATTTAATTATGTTAAATGATCAAAGAAAAAAATAAATAAAATAAGATTGAAATTGATATATAAAATAATTCTTAAAAATTTAAAACTC
Organism: Aethina tumida; assembly: GCF_024364675.1. Classification (NCBI taxonomy): domain Eukaryota; kingdom Metazoa; phylum Arthropoda; class Insecta; order Coleoptera; family Nitidulidae; genus Aethina; species Aethina tumida. Next base: position 68,040,120 of record NC_065435.1, read on the forward strand.
TACGGTTATTTTTAAATTTTAATTTTTTAAATTATTCAATAAACTAATTTTAAAATTTTTCTGATGATACTAAATTTCTAATAAATATATTATAATTTTATTAATTATTAACTATTCACAAGATTATTATTAAACTGAATAAATACAAATTTTTATTTAAAAAAATGATTTAATTAAATTAAAATTATAAATATAACATGAACAATTTAAAAATTTTTGTTATACTCAAGAAAAAAATTATTTTGTAAATTCGTGTTGTACTGTATTAGAAAATTTAACAAACAATGTTCATTAAAAAATAGAATTAATTTTAAAAAATTCTCATTGATATATTTTTAATTATTTTAAATGCCAATATGCCCAGATTTTTTCAATCATATGATAATTTCTACATATTAATATGCTTCGTAACTTCTTGTACCCACTAAAAAAATGTTTCAAACAAATTAGCGCTTTTAGTTTTCATCATTGCGTCCACGAAAAATTTGACCCTCGTTCTAATACAGAAACTAAAAAGAAAATAATTGTTTGCACAAGTCCGTTCTCACACTTTTTTCGCATCCACCTACTTTTACAATCAATATCCACAAACCGAATAGTTCAATACACAAGAGAAAGCATATCTTCCAAGTGCACCGGGTAACTAACTTTCTCCGCGCGTATCGATAAATTTAATTGCGAACCGACCAAATTGGACCGATAGATCGAGGGAACAGTTGAATGGCTAATAATTAAATGCACCAGTTCAAATTATTTATCCGATTGGGACGAGAAAAAAAACGCTTCTTGGTGGGTGTGTTTGTACCGTTCAATGGTGTCAAACCGAGGGGGGTCCTCGCTTTCCTATTCACCATCGTTTCGACGACAGGGTGCAACAATTACGTTGCCGATTCGAGTCGTAATTGTTAAATGGCAAGGTTTATGGGAAACACGGCTCGTGTTTTTGTTAGGAACCGGAGATAAAACGGTCTTTGCTGTTGCGCCATTCTTTTGTTCGACATTTTTTCAATGCGCATGCATCCGAGACATTGGTTAATAATAAATATACAAATGATCGTTTACTAATTGACAGGTAATCAAACAAATCTTATCGGCGTATTGCTGAAACATAGGATGTTTCCTAACTCGTTTGTTCCGATGTGTCACCGGAGCAGAAAAAAAATGACGCTACTGGGATGGATATGCGAAATATCGTTTGTTGAAAGTATGTTAACACTGAACTTTGTGCTAGACATTAAATGTGTAACAATAAACAGTTATGATGTTTTTACTAGGATAAAAAGTTTTACGATATAATTGTATTTACAAAATTTTTACTATGAATTTATCTTCAAACCTCTCGTTTTATGGTAACAATGTATATTTTATCTTTTGAAAAATGTCGAGTAAAGAGGCCAAGTGATGACTACTGCTATTTGAATGGAATTTTCCCCAAAGGCAATAGTTGCATATAATCTGCAACTGTTCTTGTGCAAGATAACGTTTAGTAATTACCGGTATATTCATAATATAATCAAATATTGCAACTCCATCCGCATATTTTAATATTAAGAAGACGGGAAACTACTTAAACGTTTTAACTTTCCAGTTCCAGTCATAACAGGCAAATAGTAACATTTTATAAGAGTAGTCAAATAAAAGTAACTTAAATTTAAAAACTTCCCTAATTAATAATTATAATAATTTTCAATATCTATTATTATAATAAAAATTGTGTAAAAAATAAAAAGAAAAAATTATATATAAAAAATTACTAATAATTAATATTTTCTATATCCTATTTAAGATTTGACCATTCTAAAATAATATAAGAATTATTAAGAATTAGAAAAAAATAGGTATAGAAAAAATTATTATTCCTGTCGAAAATGTGGAAAAATTTATAAAAAAGTGTAAAAGGACTACTAAATTTTTGTAAAATGTATAGAAAAAATAAATAAAATGATTTTTATGATCTCAGTGAACTCTTCAGCGATCATTTTAGCAAATTTAAATATTTTCAACGTTTTTTCAAGATTACATTCATTAATAATATTTTTTCTATTATTATTGTTATTATTATATTTTTATTATAATTAATATATAATTAATATATAATATTAAAATACACCATATATATATATTAATTATATAATATTAAAATACACCACAAAATTTTGGTAAAATATGGAAGGCATAAAAAAACCTTTATTTTAGTATTAAATTTATCTTATAATATTATTATTACTTTATATTTAGAGATTTAAAAAATACACAAAAAATATTTTCAAAATAAATAATTATACACCTTAAAAGCACCTTTTAATGTCAAATTAGAAAAAATAAAATATGTATTTTTTTGATATCAGTTGTGTTAGGCCTTTTAACGGTCATCTTGGAAACGTACAAATATTTTTAATGTTTTGCAGGGACACTTCAATATTTTTTTTCTTTACTTGTTCAATTAAACAACCAATTTGACCATTTGATTAATTAAAAAAAAATAAAATATTTTGATTTATATAATATTACAAGAAATATACTCTTTTATTATTTTGTTTTAACAAAACTACAAAATAAGTAGTTGTAGTGAAGTACAAATCTTATTAATATATTTTTATTATACTATTAATAATGAGTAATTTTTAATCACAAATTAGAATATATTTTTTACTAAAATGTAATAACAATGTATAAAAATTATTTTCAACCATAATTTTCAACTCTCGGTACGTCTTCAGATACTAAATTGAAATATTAATTTAAAATAGTGCTCTATTCTATTGTTACTATTTTTTAATATTTCAACAGAATGTACCTGATGATTCGAATTTTATATAACTGAAAAATTCGAGAAGGATATATACTGCAGAAAGATGAAGTTTCTATAAAATTTAAATTTAAAACATATTAAATAATATAATAATGTAAATATAATTACAGAAGCTTCACACTTTATATTTCTGCAATATATATTCGTCTACTGTAATTTTTCATTGAATATCGAAAATTTAAAAGGAATATTGTTTTTAAATGGAACATAATTGAAAATTTTGAAATATCTGCTTTATTATATCACTAAATATAAGACCATAAAAACATAAACAACACAATTATGTTTACGACGTTTAAAAATAGTTACTTACTTTGCCCCCAGAACAGAATTTTCATTGATAATTTTAAAATGTTCTAAACTATATTTCCCCAAATTTAAAGCGAAATTCTGTTTTTTAACAATTAACAGGTACTTTTTATCTAACAATAATTTTCTGGGATATTTTCTCTACTATCATAAAATACAAAACCTTATATAAACAATAGCATCCAAAATAGAATTTATCCATTTTGCCTGCATTATGGTAATTAATGGAATTTTTGACATGTCTCCTCTATTATCACATGATATAAATCTATTTACAAACAATACAAATTTATCGATGATCGCCAAAAATAGAATTTTCTTGTTTTACTTCCAAAGTTAGTACTTTAGTTAGTACCTCTTAATCATTTTGTAATTTATAATAAGGTTGTGTCTCAGTTTTGTCCATATAAATACTACATAACTTTCCAATATGGCACCATAATGTTTTCAATCGATTTACGATATTGTATCCACCTTTTAAATGTGGTACTTTTAAGGTTTCTGAATACAATTACGACTGTTCTAATAAGTATAATAAGTACCTTCGTATTTATATGCTAAAGACATTTCTTCTTAATGGATTGAATAATATGTAACACATTACAGTACGACCGAACAAATAAGACTAAATTGGAAATTGTTGAAAGTGTTTCTCACCTAAATAGTACGGTAGAAAAATGAAAAAACCTTGTCCACTTTACATATTACCGAACTGAAAAATCCAAAATAAGAACGTTTGTGAACACTCTTCAAAAAACCACCACAGAATCCAAACAGGAGCGCGATCACAACAAAACAGGTGCTCGCACTGTAGTTACATCTCGGAGTTCGGTGCACAGGTGAAACGTATGTTTGAGCATTGAGTTTTTCCCGGTCGCAGAGACAGGCCGGAGATTGGGTTTTGGGACGACGCTCTGCGGTAGGTACACGGTTCCGGGACGCGGTACGAAAAAACAATGGACGATGCGGTGATCGTTGTGGGTACGAACGGACTGATGGGGCCGCGGTACGAAGAACCGCGCTCTGGCGAGGTCCGAGCCTCTGGGACGCGTATGTCTTCCAGCGGCGGGGCAGGCGGTGCGCTAATGGGATTCGGTTTCAGAATTATATTCACTATTATCATCTCTTTCTATCTTTTTTGTCTTATGTTGGAATTTTTTAATTTTTTAGAGTTGAAATGGTTAAAAACGTACGCTCATTTTATTTTTTAATTATTATACAAAACACCCTAAAAAGATATTTTTAATATTACATAGTGAGTATTAGTTGAATTTAAACATAAATACTAATTAAAATTTTCATTAAAATTATCAAAAATAGTTTGCAAATTGTTTTTGAGAATATTTTTTTATATTTAATTTATTTTTAACACAAATTTTCATAAAATAAATCAAATAATTTAGAATGAATTATTAAATAAATTATCAAATGTTCACATTAAAAATTTATAAATTTAATCTATGTGAATGATTAACTCTATAATAATAATTTTAAAAATAATTAAGTAACCTTTCCAATTGAACGACCGAATTTTATTTATAATAATTATTAATTTATTAAATTACGTAAATTTTGTTATAATATATTTTAAATTGTAATTTTTTATTTTTTGTATTCCTATTTATTTTAATTAGAAATTAAAAGAGAACACATGTTCTTGAAAATGTATCTAATTATGTGTAAATGTCCTTATAAATTTATATTTAACATAAATATAAATATTAATTAAAATTTTTTCTAATCAAATTTAATTTATTTTTAAATGTTATTATATTATTTATATTTAAGTGGTTACATTAAAAAATAAAAGAATTAAAAAATAAATACAATAAGAAAATTGGAGGAATAATTATTTTATTCATCTTTAATAAGACAAATTTTGAAACCATAATAATAATTCAATTTTAAAATATTAAATTATTAATAATGTAAATATGTTCATAAATTTTTATTTAATTTCATTGATTTATTAATTACTTTTTTACAATTACAGAATTTAGTTTGTAAATTGTTTTTAAATGTTATTACAGATTTATTATTAAGTAGTTACCTTTTAAAAAATGATTAAAAGAAAATAAATAAAGTAAGAAATTTGGAATAACAATTAAATAATTAAAATTTTTATTTTAATAACTAATTGTTTTTAAATAATAAAATCGATATACATTGATAGGAAATTTAAGAATATTGTTAGTATAATATTGAAAGAATGTTTAAATAATCGGATAATTTATTATTATATTATTTATTTATTTATTTTTATTTGGATTATTGAATTTAGATTTTATATTTAAGAATTTTATATAATAAACATTTTAAAAAATATAATTTCATCAATAATTCATTTTGTGTTTGTTATTATTTACTTCAGTGCAAAAGTTTAACTCTTTATCCACCATTGAAATCATTTTTCTTAATTTACCACTATTAAATGTTCAAATGAAAATTGTTATACAATAAATATAATAAAAAACATAATTATTTATTAATATATTTATAATAATAATACGTATTAATATTATCAATTCTATTGGATATATCAATTACATTTTCTACTGAATTGTGGAATTTTACGTTGTGTATGCTAAATGCGATTACATAATTTAATATTTAAATAAAAACATGAACTTTATAAATGAATGTTTACCTGGAAATAACTCAAAATAGTGAATAACAGATGAGTCAAATTTTTTTCTTTTGTAAATTTTTAAATATTAATTTTATAAAGATCTGGTTGTGATAGAATTCAATAAATATTAATGTTTTATTTTACGATTATTTACGATTATTAAACCAAAAGGAGTGATTAACTTGGATAAACATTTTTTAGTATTGAAATATATATTAAATATAAAATGGTGCCCAAAAATAATCAAACTAGAATTGCATACGTTTTTCATTACCCTTATTTGAAGATAACCATACAAAAAATGTGTAGCATAGTACCACTGGGCTATAGACAAGTGTAACCCACGACAAAAAGCACCTGCACGTCGATGGTCGGTGGTACTCAGGTGGGTAACCTGCTAAGGTGAGCGTCGGAGTGGTGGTACGCGGTCGGTGTGGAGAGGAGCGCGACGCTAGGGAGGAGGGAACGTGCGGAGGGCGCAGAAGATGAAAAGAGACGGAGATGTTGACTCGGTGCTCTACGCTATGGCCGCGTGTGTGTACGGTAGTACCACGCCGCAGCCACTAAGGCAGCGGTGGCGCGTTCAACTGGTCTTCTGTCGCTCTGTGTTACTACAACTGTGCCGATCCACTGTGGGAGATAATGGGAATGGCATGTTCTAAAACTAGATTACTGCCCATTTTTTTAAGTTTAATTTATTTTTTCATATCAATCTGTAATATCTACGTATGAAAGTGGATTCTATTAATATTAGTTGGACAGTATCTCCGATTCTAAATTTATAAGGATAATGTATAATTTCTAAGTATTGCTGTTAAATTAAACATTTTAATAAATAAAAGATAGATAAGTCATATATGATTTAATTTTGTCTAATTTTAAGGGAAACTACAATCGAAATGACGAATTTATGATTTAATTTTTACATTTCATTTAATAAAACATAAATTAATTAATATAAAATGTTTTTAAAATTGTTAATAAAACTGTAGTATAAATTTGTGACCAATTAGTTTTACATAGTATGTAACAATTTTGTATATACACTAACTAAATTTGTTTCCAAATAACAAAAGATTTTTATAATAAAAGAGTTAATAATTTGACTTATTTTTCCAATAAATTTAAAACTTAATTTCATGTGAGCATATATAATTAGTTTACTATTTGTCGTTTAAATGTTATATAAATTCTTAAATTATACATACTAAGGAATAATAAACCAACTAATTAATCAAATCTTCAAAATTGCATATTTTATGAAATTCATTATATTATTAAAGTAAATAAAACTCTAGTGCTATAAATAAAACAGAATTTGTGAGAGCCAGGGGCTTGACACAAATAATAAAATTAGGTCTTAATGAGTCATTATTGTTTTATATCATTATATGCAGCTTATATATTAATATTATTATTTATAAATCTGGAGTCCATTAAAGAACGTTTTAAGATCTACAATATTTGGAATACATATCAGGTTCAATGCTATTTAAGTCAAATAAAAAACATGTACCACAAAGAAAAATAATTGAAAAAAAAAACAATTATTAAATACCACAAATTATTTCACAAAGATTTGGTTGTTTTGTCAGAGAACAATCCTAATGGTTTTGAGTCTCCTGATTTTTTAAGAATGTTTTCTACAAAAATTTAATTTTTTTTCATTTATGCTGAACTTGAACTTTTAATTATCATTAAAATTAATTGCATAAATTGGATATTTGTAATTTCATTTCAAAATGAAATATATATTTAATAAAATATTAATCCTCCACGCTGTAGAGTTACTTGGAAGGCCAACTAAATAAGTGCAATTTACAATAATACTGCCATTGCAATCTATTCAAGCCAGTTAATAACCATTTTTAGGTGCCTCTTGCACAACTCCAAAATTACCAGCTACTAGAGAGAATAGTAAGACCAAGTTACAAAATATACTATACAGATTCTGCACTTAAAAATAATGCTACATTCATACAGAGAGACTTAACTACCCTGTACAAATTTTAGTCTTAATTTTAGGATTCTTCTGAGGGACAGTGTAAAGTAACGAAATAGACATTTTCAAAAACATTTTTTGTAAATTGATAAAAACAATACATGTATGTGGACATTGTAAACAGCTTTAGTTTTATTGTAAGCATTTTAATATATTGTTAAATATTATACTATAGGTAGATTCAAATTTTCACAGGTATTTTGATTCTTACATTTCACATTAACTTTATATGTTAAACGTTACGTGTCTCATGTCGTTGTAGCATATGTGTACATTATTAATTATAAACCAGCATAGAGAATTGTTAAAAAAATATTTTTTTAAATTCGCATTATTATTATTTTGTAAAATATTGTGTAAAATACATAACTCAAAAAATGTACTCATTATAAATATATAGTTACGCTCAAAGTAATATCATTTATAAAAACAAGTGTTGGAAATCAAATATTATAATAATAATATTATTAATTAATATTATTATAATAACTGTTATAACGTCATCCATTTATATTAATTATCTATATTAACTATATGATGACATTTTTAACAAATTTAATATAGTCTAAGCCTCTTTAATTATTTATTGTATATATATTTGTACTTCTGAAGAAAGGCGCATAATTCTTCAATTGCGAAATCAATTATGCATTTATTGCGAATGCAAAATATTCTGAGTGTGTCATTGCTAAAGTTTTAAAGAAATGCCACAAGAAACCAGAGGTCGACAACGAAAACGAGCCATAGACTTTATAACAGATTGGAAGAGAAGCACTAAAAGATCTGTCTAATATAAAAATTCGGGACGGACCTAACTGTCATTACTAGAACCCTAAGGAGCCGATTAGAAGAGTTTTATCTACATGAAAGAATCGCCAGAGAAGTACAATTTAAGTAAAATAATATACATTTGCAAAATCTAATATTAAGAGAAACTGCAATCGAAATTGCAAAATAAAATATTTTTAGATCTAATAGGAAATGGTAAGTTAGACGAAGAAAAGATGACGAATTTAAGCCTAAAATTGGTATTATGAAGCGTGGCTGCGAAAACATTAAAATGTGAAGCGGTTTTTCGTACTCTGATGTGGATCTGTTGTATTGAATAAAAAATAATATGACAAAGGAAATTTATATCGACATATTGGAAACAGTTACGCTTCTTTATGCCGAAATCGATATGCTTTTAAAGTAGATCTGTCAGCAGGATAAGAATCCAAAACACAGATCGGATGGTAAAGAAATGGTTCGAAAAGTATAAAATGAATGTATTACCCTTACTATCTATGAAAATATTTAAATATTATATATATGCCTAATAAATAACTATTGTGGAAAAGAATGACAGAGGTCATTTTAGAAAGTACTAATTTTTGACATTTAATATTGCTATTAATTAATACTAACTAGTATTTTTTATATCAATTCATGTAGTAATGTAAATCTAGAGTCTATTAATGAACACTGCAATATTTGAAATACATATCAGGTTCCAAATATGTATTATTTTTTGTTCTTTCTAATTAACTATCGGTCTCGTTACCTCAACTCAAAATTCACTTATTTTATAATGCTTTTCCATCAATATCGATTAAAGGATTCTGCAGATCCCAGTCCGGGAAATAAAAATTTTTACAAAGTGTGTAATGACACCAACCCAATTGAAATCCTCATCGAAAAAGAATTGTATTTCATCAATACATACCCATCCTGGTTAAGACAACAGAAACAACAATATCAATTAGAAGAGAAATAATTAATGAAAGATCTGCTTGACATTTAATATTGCTACTATCTTTATAATTGAATATTATTGCCACACTTTAGATATAAAATAAATGTTTATTCTTATTTTATTGTCCGAACTAATTTGCATAAGAAATATGATACCTCTAAGTATCTGTTTAAGTTTGGAATATATATTTAATTTATTATATAAAGTTAAAATTATATATTTTATATAAGTTAAAATATGAAATTAATATTAATTCGATACTTGCACTCTTATTACATTGGCCACATCCGTATGAACATTTTATATGTATATGACAATTACTTTTCAAAATTTGTTTTAGAAAATAAAATTTAAATAAATTTATAATAATTATGTCATAAGTTTTAATTATAATAATTAATTTCTGTTGTATATTTTCTAAATATTATTTATATTAATTAATATTTAATATTTTTTATAAAAAACATTCTGATATGAATTTATATCATTTTAATTGTTTAATTAAAATAAAATAAATTAATTAAAATATATTTTATCAACTCTTAATCACGACACTGTTTCTATGGAAATAATTAGGCAAATAGATAAAACAAATAAAGAATCAATTTTTACTGTGTATTTTATTTGTTAGATTTACTAGTAGACTAGAAACCCATAATTTTTGAGTTATATTGTGCAGGAGAAGAGAGTTTTGAGGAGCGTCGAATAGAACTTAAAATTTATATATTTTTAAATAATATGCAACTTCAATTTTTTCAAATTTGTAAATATTGTTTAAGTATATACATGTAACGCTAATTAATTTTATTCGTCACTCAAATTTTATGTAAAGCTTAAAAATAATAATACCCGTTTCAAGTGATAGGTTTAAATTTTACCTTTCAATAAGTCCTCGGTAGTATAGTGGTCAGTATCCCCGCCTGTCACGCGGGAGACCGGGGTTCGATTCCCCGCCGGGGAGGAATACTTTTTAAAACTTTTTATTTCTAAGAAATAAAAATTATAATCAATTTTATCATAAATCGGATGGTGTTCTTAAAAAATTATTATTAACTAATAAGTTTATGTTTTCTATTCATTTGACCATACTTTATATTAAAACATTATTAAAATTACAAAAATTTTGAAATGTTTTAATTTATAGTAGTTTACTCTTTTAAGTTTAACCTATGCATAGTATACTGATTATTCATTATTCTGTTTCAAAAACTCCAAGAAATTGGAAGATGCTTAAAATTGCATGCTTTAATGTTAAAAAAAAGTATATATAGTAATAAATAATAAATAAAAATATATACGTCTATAAATATCATATTTAACAAACATACATTTGTATTTAAAGTTAATTTGGTTTTATAATTTAAATAATTAAATTTTCAAAGCATGTAATAAGATAAATCGACACTTTTTTCAAAATATTTGTATTCTTTTAGTATTATATTTTTATATTTGGACAATGCAAATAACAATACAGATATATAATAAAATATATCTAATTTTAATTTCTGCTTATTAAAAATTCTAATTATTTATTTAAATTAAAAAATAAATTAAAAACACTGTGTGGCGCAATATATATTAACATGTACCCATGTATGCTACAAATATATTCCTACCTATATATTGTATTTTTAGTGTCTGTACGTTATATTACTCTCTATAAATATCACTAAACAGATATTTATCTTTAAATTGACATTAAATCTTTAAATATTTAAAAAAAAAAATGTATTTTTATTATTTCTACTAATTAGTCTATAAATACATCATTCACATTCCAAAGTACCCGATTTACAAACTAGTGAACCATTTAATACCGTATCTCAACTAGAGAGAGCAAAAACAAACACAAACACAAAACGAAATGTCCCACAGTACGACCTCCCGAGATTTTCAAACAAAGTTTTCTCTCCTTGTTTCAATAGTCGTTGGATCTCGCTGTCTTTGTTCATTGTCTTGGCGGCCTCCATTCCACTTCCATGGACATTCTGCCACTGCACTAGTACCATAGTCGTACCTTAGTTTATCTGACTGATTATATATAATATTCTACTGAGATTATCATTTTATAGATAAAAAAAGAACGGGTAACTAATAGATTTATTGAGAAAACGTATAGTTTGCCTGTATTTGTAACTTTTTGCAAAACTTCAAAAATCATAAATGTAAAATTGACTTTTAGATATAATGGGAAGTGGTAATTACTATTTTTTAACATCACTTTTCTATATACTTTTAGAACTATTTTTACGAAGGTGTAAGATTGGTCTTGGGCATTAGATTTTAAGTGCACCACGCCCACACAAAATTTATCTATCTCCTAATCGCCTATTCAAATGGCTCAGCTACTCAGATGCATTATAAGATCTGTCATCCGTTAAAACATTTTTTATGGCTGTTTAGTAGTTCTATAATGAATAAAATGCGGCTGTATTTTTATTTTACTAAACAAAGATGAACTATATTCAAGATAAAACTAAGAATATCTATTATATATAAAAATATTTAAAAATGATAAAATGCACAGTCTGCGTTCTGATCGTTAAAACTAAAATAAAATTTTTTTCAAGTCACACACCAAGTACCATTCGATGTATTAACTTACAGAAGAAAAAACATTAATAAACCGTAATAAAATGTGACGAAGGCAAGCAAAGAAAGTGGAATCAGTTGTGAAAACCGACACGTTCTAATTATGCATACCTGCACCGACTCCCAAATGAGATTATTTATAATTCGATTCGGTAGTTTTTAAATTACTCATTTTAATTGGCTCATGTCGTAAAAGCAATATGGCAGGCCAATGCGGCTACCCGTTCACAACGTTTATTCCACGTTTCTTGTCTTTCTTTCTTTATTCTTTAATTATTTCTTGGACCGTTCTTTCGTCACGCGTTTTGTTTACTTCTTATTACGATCGTCTTGAATTGCGGTATGCTGCTTCCATTATAATTATTCTAGTAAAAAACAACTTATAAGAGTAGAATATATTTGTATAAAATGTATATTAAAATATATAGGATATATTTTCTAGAGTGTCTGAATATATGTCGGAAGCAGATGTTTTCTTTGATATCTCAATGTTTGGATAAATAACACTTATTGGTGGACAAGTTTTCTTATATTTTTTCTGGTTGAACATGTCGAAAAGTTCCTCATCAAATTTGTCTTCCTTCGACTTCTTCCGTTTCATAATAATACAATTATAATCTTCCTTAAAATTCTGAAACGACTCGAACCTGAAAATACTGATCACTTAATTGAATCAAATGTCATCACATAAATACCAATCTTTACTGATGAGTGGCAAACTGGCAGCTCCTGACTTTATGACTTGACTCATAATTTTATGGTGGATAAATTTAAATTGAATATAATTTTGATACCATTGAGAATCGTAAAAGTTCACATCCGGTTCCGTTAGAGTGCTGTGTTTAAAAATATGTTCTGGATGTTGATCGAACACGTCTTCCTCCGGATGGTAGGATTCTTCCTGTATACTTTCTTCCGGGGGCAATTTGAATATTCTAGATTTACCTAGAAATATGATTGTAAGATAAAAGATATAACAAGAGATAAAATACTTACCAATACCCATTTCCTCATCTAAATCTCTATAAAAGAGATGTTCTTGTAATAAGGTCGATTCAGTGTCTGCCGACACACCTACGGAAAATATTAACAACGTAATTTTACGCCAATATAGTATGAGTAAGTTAAGTGGAATTTGCAAAAAAATATTTGTATATATGTATGTACAGATTATTATTTATACATACGTAATTAAAGACAAAATGTGTGTAAATAAAAAGTGTACGATATAAATGTTTTGCTGTGTTAAGGAGTGCCTGGTAATTTGACTAACGGCCAGTTTCATAATTTAACAGCTTTAATTATCTTAGATAAGTACCATTGTTCAATCAATTCCATCCATGGTAATTAAAGAAAACTCAATCTTGTTATGAAAGCAGTCGTAAATATTTTATGTATATTCTCTTGGGACATATACATAATAAACTGAATATTTTCTCTATACATATCGTATATCCTTGCAATAAAATAATATGCAGAAAATTGTATGTTGATCTATTTGATTTATCATAAAATAACTACTAAAACGATACTTTATTAAACGTGTTGACCGGGAAAGCTAAATGGGACATTCCACACCACATTTAATATAATTTTGATTTTTATTAACGTGTCTTCTGTAAAAAAGCATTTAATGTTCCAGCTGAAGTGTTTATAAGATATGCATAATTTCTACTTTCTTCTTCTACATTTTGAAAATGAGGTAATCTAATTGGTTCAACATGGAGTTGTTGAAAAAAATTGCTCAAAATGATTCTTAAAATAGAAAAATAATTGTCCAATTCGGTGTTAATATTTGATGTTTTAAGTGCAAAATAAATGCAATATGGTGAAGTAACTACACAGTGATCTGACAAATCAAAATTCTGTAGTTGGAATAAAGGAAACTAGAAACTCTGTAACCAATAATATTTGAATTTTTTTATAAAAAAACAAACATAAAAAAAATTCTGTAATACATTTATTATATACAGTGCTATAAGAAACTAACGCACCACAACAATAATTATTGATCACTGTTAAAATTAATAATTATTTTTTTTTTAATGGGAGACAAAGGTATAAACTAAAACAATGGAAAATTAATAAAACTCTATTTTTGTATATATTAATAAATTTTATTTAATATATTATTATACCTTTATTTCTAATTACAGCCTCATATTCGAAATCGTTTGATCCAGATTGTTCCAAATATAGGCAATCTTTTCCCCGAAGGTAACCAGGTCATAGTACCAGTTCCAACGGAATCAAAATAATTTTGGACCACATGAGCAATGTATGGTCTAGCATTATTCTGCAAAAGTAAAAAATTTGGTCCAATATAAGGAGCTTATGGCACGACATATTTTTTCAGAATGTCCAAAATGTAACGCTTAACATTAAAATTGACATTGTTTAGCACAACTAAGTCGATAAATGCTGTTATAGAAATGCCTCCCCAAACCATAATTGAGCGTCCGTCTTTTAAGGTGATACTTAGAAAGTTAGTTATATTGGGCATATCTCTCCTTTGGCCGTCGAAACTCACGAACCCATGTGTACAAAAAAATTAGATCTACAAAATTTGTTCCCCATCCCCTTCAACTAATTTGACCTGTTTCTTAATAAAATTTAGCCGAGGTCTATGATGATCCACGTTTAATGTGAGGTATTGAGCAGGAACACGAGGTTGTCGAAATGATTCAATATATATTGGACCACCTTCTATATTTTTTTAAACGCGGCTGTAACATTCTGGTGGTTACAAAAGATTGTTTTAAAGTTGAAAACCTCAATAAAAAACGATTTTAGGCAGGAGTTGTAGCACGTTGTCTGCCAGGTCCTGGTCTTCTAGTGTGATGTAATGTACAAGACACACCAAACCTTTTGACTGATAGCATAATTTGTAGACTGACGTGGCATATTGACAGTACAGGAAAATTAAGTCGAAAATAAGATTGTTAATTCAATTTTAAAGAAACGATTAACCTATTTTTAAATGGGCTGTTTTTATATGTTTCAAATTTAATAGAAGTAGTTTGCTGTTTACTTTGATAGGCTTATTTATTTTAAAAATGATATTATAATATTATATATATATAATATATTATAATATTATATATATATAATATTTGATGAAAATAAATCTGAGCACCATCTATGAGTGAAGTGTACGTACTGAATTAAATATATCACAGAATATGTACAGAGTGAATATTTTAACTTCTAACCGATAGATGGACTGAATGAAATTAATTATTTAAAATTATTTACCAATCCATGGATTTCCATTTAGATCTACGGCAGTTAACAGTCCAGAAGGTTTATTATCCACAAATTGACAATTAAGTATTATACCGTTAGCAAATCTGTAGCTTCCTTTGCCTTGATATTTGTTCTTTGAAATGGTTCCCATATATTTAACTCCGCTCGGATAATATATCATTATTTCTGCAATAATTCAAAAAAAAAAAAAAACATTTAATTCTTTGAATTTGTAAATGCCTCTTTTTTGTATTAATTTATTGATTATAGTGTATAATATATTCGATGTACCTGAATTTTCGACAATTTTATCATTGTACCATTTTCCAACATAAACATGCCCATCCTTGGTGGTATAAGTACCAGATCCTTCTCTCCAAACTAAACCGCTAATATGAGCACAATAATCTCCTTCATATAAATCGCCGTTAGGAAATGCAAACTTTCCGGAACCGTTAATAAATTCTTCTTTTGGTTCTGTAATACGTTTACTGCTCTGTGTTTTCCAGGACGAACTGCCGCCTTTGCTTAATTTTCCTTTACTCTTGGACATTATTTATTTTTTATGTATATGACATTTGTTTTTGACACATATATTTCAATGGACAAATGGTTAATATATTACACATATTGTTGGCATAGGTTAAAATAAAAAACAAAGTAATTGTTTGCAAATAAATAACACTTTTATTAATTATAAAATATAGGCGTATAATTACATAAAAAAAAATTGCACTTAAAAATAATGACTAATCATTGTCCGAGTCCCCGGAATTGTTATCCGAATCCTCGATATCTTCACCCAGTTCCTTCAATCTACACTTGAAACTTTTCAGTTTTACGTCCTGATCAGTCAGCACTTCCAAAAGATCATCTTGGTCTTTCCTTAGCCGCTCCAATTCGCTTTCCTTCTCGACATTTTCCGCCTCCAGTTTCGCAATTTTTTCCAATAAACCAGGATCAGGTTGAACGGGAGGAGGCGGTGCTTCTATCACGTAATTTTGTAGTGGTGCCACTACTGGTTCTACGTTGCTCGTAATACTTGCTCCGGCAGACAACTGAGCTTTTAAAAGAGTGTTTTGATCCGCCAGTTGTGAATTTGATTGTTGCACCTCTTCTAATTGTGTCTGAAAATTATATTCTTTTATTTGTTTTGTATGTTTATCATTAAGGGGGAATTCTGGTCTAGAATTTCGAAAATATCAATTTGTTTTCTCATTTTGAAAGTTTAGACTTGTATGTGGCATGATTAATAGATTTATTTCAAATTTTGTTACAATTTTATTATATAATATTCTATTGCTCTTTCTCTATCAAAATATTTCTTTAGAATTTAAAAAATTAATAATTAAAAAAAAGAAATTGGAAAATCTCTTTTATACAGAGATGAATGTCGCAATAATCATTCCTACTAAATAAGTAATTTTTTTATAATCTTATTTTAGATTTTGCGTAATCAAAATATTTTTTTTACTTAAGAAGACACGACAAAACGCCGAAAATTTATGACTTCAGACCAGAATAAGGAGTGGTTTGTTACCTCTAAGGTTTTATTTTCTCGTTTCAAGGTGTTGATTTCTTTTTGGAGATCTTGTAGTTTCTTGTCTTGACTTCTGATTAGTTCTTTGTATTGTAGAAGGAGAGCGTTTTCATGTTCACTAAGACTCAATTCCGAAAATCCATTTGACAAATCTCTTTGCACACCTGAAATAACAACTCATTGTTCTATCAAATAGAGAAACTTTTTAAACACTTACCGAGTGCTTGTATAATAACGCCTTCGTGTGCCTTGAACAATTTACAGAATTCAAATTCCAACAACAACTCACTGGAATGTTTAGCTTTGATTTGAGGTTGTTTTGCAGCCTTAGCATAAACCTCGTGTCTAGAGATCTCCCCTAATTTGTTGCAGTACGTTTCGATACCCACTCGTTTCTCAATCAACTGAGACAGATTCGTTTTCGAGTAATTCTGCACGGAATTGTCGTTGAACGCCACACACAAACCCATTATAAAAGCACAGAGACCCTGCAATAAATACATGTTGTAGTAAGGACGAACAAATTAAAAAACATTTATACTACTATTGATTCAATAATTAACAAAAGAAATTATATTGATGCTTACAGTATATATTGGTATACCTTATAGTAACTCGAACCATAACTTGCCAAAAAAACTTATTAAATCAATTAGAAAATGATGATTATATTGAGTAGCCAAATAGTGGTGTTTGTTGGTTATATATCAGAATTGAAGAGGTATGATAAAATTATTAATAAAAGAGGTCCCGAAAAAAAATAGGAAAATATTATAGTTTCAATAACATTTTACCAATTAAAGGTACATTTAAGACTTTTCATCTTTCATCTTGAGAATATTTGCTACATTTTTTATTATATTTTTACTGAATATATTATAATAAAATGACGGTAACACGTTAAACATTGAAAAGGGTTTTTGATCAACATCTTATACATCAACCATTAAAAACAATAATGACCAACGCATAAAATTGACAAATGTTATTTTTTTGTTGCCTGTCCAAGTTCTTTTAAAGATTTTTTGGAAAAAATTTAAATAGAATTCACTCCAAATATTGGAAATTAAAGATTATATGATACTAGACATAAATTAAAAAAAATAATAACTGTGTTAGCTCTAACGGTTAGTTAAGGAAATAAAATTATGAATTTCTTAATAATACAGTAGGGAAATGATAACTTTGAAAGACTTTTTTCTTTGTAGACACATCGATTTTTTCAATAGGTAAATGTATCGAAAATGGAAAGGAAAAAAGGGCAGAATAATCATAATTACTTGAAGAAGCTCTTCGTTATTGTCATATTCACTCGCTGAAGTTTGGGCTGTTAAAAACGCCATGGCACCGGGAACATTCAGGAAAACATTGACCGCTGGAGGACAATGTGCCATCCACATCGCCAGCAGCATCAACATTCCAATTTTTGACTGAAGTTTAGATGTGTGCTGAAGATAAACGGCGCATTGGTGTAAAAGACTCACAGGTTGTGCTCCCAAATTCGTCGCCAATAAAACCCTGTAATCAACCGATATCAAAATGTTATTAAGCCAAAAAAATTTACGTACCTTAAAAGTTGCTCTTTTTGCGCCGGATTCTCGATTAGTGTGTGCGAAAGCGCGACCGCCGAAAACCAGTTGCTCAAAGAATCCGGACTGAATATCCCACTGCACAGTAACTGTCCGGTTGTTAGGGTCGTGGTTCCTGCGGTGCTGGGCAACAAAGTTTGCACAACCTGCTCCTGGCCTATTTCGTTTTTGAACAGAAAACATTCGAAGCAGTAGAGAACGGCGCAACGCAGCTGGAAGGGCTGTTTCTCGTTCACCATTGACATGAGCAGCACCACTATGGCGGGTCGGGGTGGATTCGACGGCGCCATCACATTCGCAAAATATTCTTGGTTGGTTAAGTTTCCTAATATAATGCACCAATGATTTATAAACAGGAATTCTTTAAAAAAATAAAATGGAAATAATACCTCTAATAACTTCACCAACAGTATTAATGGTTTCAGTTAAAATATCCGCTGGTACCCCACTAGCCATTAAAATGCCACTAAGTGCCTCCAGCAAATTAGTGTTCCTCATAGTTTTCTGACATGCAGTGATTATTTGTACCGGATTATTTGGCGACACCTACGATTGTTATAAACTGTTGTAACTTAGTAATTAAATAGTAATTAAAACATTTTACCAGAGTTCTGACAAGTTGCAAGACACAGTGCATGTTAGAAGCTTTTTGTGGACTCCAACCAATGTCTTCAATGTTGCTTGGCAGGACAAACATTGGTGACAATTTCTGAATATATGAACCTTCTTTGAAGAAGTTGATGTTGCTTGTATTATTTTTTAGCAGATTTAACATAAGCAACAGACAATCTTCCACTACAATTCCTCCATCTGTATAACCCTCGTCCTTTATGACGTCAAAAAGTCGGTCAAAGGCGTTTTCGAACGCGACGATCTTTTGGATGTTGGCATTAGATTTGGTCAGGTTAATTAAAAGGAGTAGCGCGTCGTTTCGTATAATTTCCCTACTTTCTAGCAGCAAATCCATGAGTTTTGACACGCCCATAGGACTCACCAGGATGATGTCTTGAATTTCCTTTGGCTTGTTGGCCTGTTAAAAAATAAACTTTAGGTAAGTACTAATATTACAAATAAATATAGTACCAAAAGTGATGTTAATAATTTAACAGCAGGCCATCTGACTCTAAAATCATACTCTTCCAAGAATCCAAGGACAAGACTGACATTATCGGGATTTTTCAGAAACATTTCGGTAAACTGTTCGCCAACGTTTACGTTCATGTTAATGTTTGTTTCACCCTCCTCTTCGAACACCTCTTTTGATGTTATGTTGCACAACGTGTCCAAACAGTATCCGATTATCTCGCAATCGGTCCTGTCCAGTTCCAATACTTGGCGCAGGACATCCATTCCTAAAATGTTTATTTTTAAAATCATGATCATCCATATAGGCATATAAAGAAAACAATAATTTATATGATTTTGTTTAAATTATATAGAACAATTGTAATTATTAATTTATTTAGAGAATGTACAATATTGCATAAAAACATTATATTCTGTATCACAGTTCTCTCTCTCTCCCAAAGTCTGAATTTTAAACAAGATTCCTGTATCACTTTATTTTCTTAATAATTTCCTAATCTGGTTGTACTTCCTTAAATTTGAAACAAATTGTTGTCCAGATTATACATACCTATAAAATTAAGGGGTTTGTATTAAATGTAAATTTTGCAAATTATTCAAATTGAATGTATTATGAGATTTTAACTCAGTTTTTGGTATAATCACGAGACATTAATTCAAAAAGAAACAATTTTTACACATCTACCATTACCTCTTAATAACTAATAGACTAGTTTGAATGCAAACTAATCTAGTTATTTAGAGTATTGCCATCATTTACAATAACAAAATAGCACAGCTAATAGTATATTTACCTTGTGCTCCAACTTCGAGCCTGTATTTCTTGGACAAAGCCTTAAGTGCTCTGCAAGCATCTCGCCTATCTTCCAGTAACGTGGATGTACTAACTCTACTGACCAACCGTTCCACCTAAAACCATCGAATACTTGAAAAATGGGCCAATAAACAAAAATTGGGGCACTTGTTTTGAGGTTAGATATGTTTTGACAGCTGTTTCTAAAATAGCGGTCGACTCACCGTTTCAGGGCCGGTCGGTTGAGTACCGGGTGTCGGTGCCCCCAACACAGTTTTCAATCCGCTGCGAAAATACTCCATTGTTGTACACTTTTCGTTTATTGATTCTATTTCACTTCATTTTTGACAAGTTGACAATTACACACGTCACTACTTTAAATAAAGGGAATTTAGCAACGGATCGTTTATGATCTACACATTTTGTGGGCGGAAAAGGAACATATGTTAAATTAATATGATGTATATGACAAATTAATTAACAATTTTATGCTTATTTAAGCAGTAATTAGAGTGGAAAAGAGCATGATAAACTTTCCAATTGGTTCAAATATACAACAATAATAAAATGGTAATTATCATTTTACCTTTCTTTTACCACATAATAAGAATACATTCCGTAATAACCGGAAAATCCTTAGATATTCCCCTAAATAATATGTGATTCAGATATTATAGCTTCCTGATATCTACAAGAAATACTAAAAAACGAGACACAAAGATGGCGACAGTATTCTGTGATTTACACATTTCTTTGCTAGTTTTTCCACAATTCAAAACTAGCAATGTTAAAAATTTCTTCAATTCAAATCTATAAACTGATAGACCTTGATAAATCATCATTACTCGATTTATACAGAGGTGACTAGAGAATTGCCACAAATTTTAAAAATAGGATTTCTTTAAAGGCACATATTAGTTTTATTTGGTTGATGAAAGAAATAGCACATTCAAATATATGTATGTTCTGTGTTCTTTTATAGCTAGAACTGTAAAAATCAGTAAACTTTCTTCTAGGCAAATAAAAACTAAATTAACTGAATCATATATTAGTATGTCTGGTAGAACAATCAGATGTTGACTGATTGAACAAAACTTGCAAAGATGTATTTTGGTAAAGAAATCATTGCTATCAATAAAGTTTGGACCTTCAATACATCACAAAAATTTTGAAGCACAATTGAGGAAACGATGTGGTTTAGGGTACTTTTTCTTGATATGATATAGGACCATTACAGAAAATTATTGGTAAAATGAAATACAAGTGTATTTTTTGTTTATTGGCATATATTTATTTTTTAATTTACATTTATTCAACAACATAGAATAAATAAACATTCTATGTGAACAACAATGATTTAAATTTCTGATAGACTTTTCATGAAAATAGACAAGTTGTGGTGATAGCACCAGCTGTAAAGGCTATAACATTCATTTAGGATGGTCCCCTATAATCTAAGGCTTATATAGTCAATTCCTTTGGTTGCCTAACTGGTTTTGGTTCGTCTACTTTATTACATTCCACATTTACTACTTTTATCCAATTTACGACATTCAACATCGAATAGGTCGGAATATTAGTAGATTATTGTAGAGAACACACAGCAGTTCCACCCTTATGGCTGTTTAAAGTGGTAGCTCTTCGCTTCAAACCTTCCAGGTAGACTTCTCTGTTGAACATCCCCGCTGCTAAAGGTATTCTGTAAATAAAATTAACTTTAGAATTGAACAATATGCTCGCATATTAAACAGTACGTGTCTAGTCCCGGTCGGATGTGGACTTTGAAGACACCCCAAACGGGCTTGTGATCGCTGCTCGTTATCGAAGGAACGGAATCATATATAAGACATTGCAAGGGAGGATTCTCCAACTGATGGCCGCTGAGTCTGCGAATACTCCTTTGTTTGTACAAGATCCGATCGGTGTATGCTGGTGTACGCTGTTTCGAGGACGTGTCGAAATTTTGCGTCCCTGGATCATACTTAAACAAGCCTTTAGTAATCTGTATTGAATATATATATATACAAAAAGCGTACTTTGTAGGTGGGAGGGAATGTAATTTTGGCTTCGCAAAAGCCTTTGAAGGCGGCACCGTCCGACAGGACAGTGCACAGTTGGTCGTGGTGCATGTACCCGTGTGGAAGATGTGGTGGTAAAGGGAAACTGGTTTTCGAGAGCCACTCCAGTACCTTGCTTCGGGGTGTCGCTAGACGGAAATTCAGATCACCGGACCAAAACACGTAGTCGAAGTTCTGCGTCACATCTGGAAACAACGGCTTGGTGTTAATTTCGTTGCCAATTATCGGTTGGATGTTTGTAGAAACAAGAATGCAACTGGTTGTGGCAAGTTTTTATTTGTAAAGAAGTATGGTAAAAGGGTTTACTTATAAATTCGTTTGATCCAAAAACGAATGTTTCAACCGGCTTCAGCACGGGTTTCTGAAATAAAAGAAAAAAAATGTTATTAAGGTGCAAAAAGGAGTCAGTGCAAATTTAAACACACAAAAAAAAACATTCAAAAAGGTGTCAATCAATTGCAATTGAAGGCACTTTTACCACATTATTTTAAAGCAAAACTTTATAATTAAACAGCATAATAATATTTTAATTTAATAACATGATTTAAAAGTGTCTTCAACATTCAACCAAACGAATATAATATGTACAATTGGTGCATTATAAACCATTTTTTGGAAATCAGATAGATGCAACAAAACGAGAGTAGATAGATGTAGGGTTACATAGCTTTTTACACAAAAATTGTAGGCGTGAAAACAATTAGAAAGTAAACACACGGTGCTTTGGTAAGGTGCTCAAAATTCAGCGTTTACTTACTTTAACTTATATATAAATTCACAAATATAATTTAAACACAACAAAATGTTCACTGTCATTTAAACTAACGCGTTATTTTTTGTATTGAAAACGGCACAAACGATTAATTGTTATATATCCTGTCATATTTATTCGGTCCTCATTTTTGACAAAATATTTTGTTAATCTGTTGTGTGCTGTTTAATTAATTTGATATTTACATATATGTATAGTAGAATTCTAACCGTTTTAATTTAATTTAGTCTGAAAACCTGTAATGAAACAAGAAAACATTCTGCAAAATTACTGATAGATATTGCTTTTAAAAATGGGTGATTCCTATTTAATAGAAAATTAAAATATTCTTCAGAATATGCACAAATGATAGAAATTGAAAATTACATTTTTTACAAATTTCAGTCTCTATTATTTATATACTATTGTAAGAACTAAAATATCTATAAAAGTACAAAATAAATAGTTTAACCAGCATACAGCTCTACTTGCCTAATTCAAACTCTCTAAGCCCTGACTTTTTACTAATAAATACCATTGTTCCTGAGCATTTATAAATATATGATAAACTACTGTTTAAATATTGAGAGAATAGAGAATAGAGTAATAGACAATGAAGTGTTTACCTTTGGCCTTGTTTTTGCACGGAAGGACTTTTGGAAGATCGAGCGAGTTGACGATTTTCTTCACGTCGCTGACGCGCTCCTTCACCTTCTCCTGGTGAGCCGTCAAATGTGCAGTGACGAACAGGAATGAGGTGCCGAACAACATGAAACTACTAGCGACGGCGCCCTTCGTCCTGAACGCACTGCCCGGTCGTACCGAGAGACTGGCGTCTTCCGGTATCGACACATACCAGATCAGATCGCGACGGATGAAAATCGACAGATGAAGAGTGCCTGAAACAATTGGCAGTATAATTATACATCGCTAAGTACATTTACATTTTACCTAACGACGTAGAATGGAATAGCAAATGGGATGGGCCTATAGTCTCCTGCAGGGAAACCTCCCATTCGAACTTCTCCGAGGTGGATTCTTGTGTGCCGAACGTCAATATGTCCGGTACGTGTTCCATGCCCACTGGCAGCACAAAGTCGTTAAGTTCTCTGAAACGTGATTGTCAGTACGAAAAATACACTATAAAATAAGGCACCTACTTGGGCGGTGAGTGTCCGTTCATGTTCCAGGTGCCGATGAAGATGGTGACCTCCCGATTCGGACAAATCCTGTCCAGTTCGGTGGGACCGAGTAACGAGTTCGCCCCTATTTTACCCTGTAGAAAGTTTCTCTCGCGGGCTTTCACCGTTGGAATGAGATGCAGTGCTAAAGGAACTTACACAAAATTAGACCGTACATACACATGTAAACTTTTACTAGATAAAAACCTTCTCTGAGAACGCTCTCGTGTGATGCGCTCCTTTCAGTCATTTTATTTTCGGATAAGTCGGTCGTTTCGGTTGTGTCGCTGTACACATTGCTGTCCGATATGCTGTTCCTTCTGTTGAGGCTGTCGTCGAAATGCTGAAATGGATATTTTTATTTAAAACACATTGTTATTGTTGTCGCTTACTTTAGGAATGAACATTTTAAACACACAACAATCGAATTTGTCACGGGCTTGCTACTCGAAAAGCCGATACGTATACTGAATGTAAATTATTCATTTCGCTATGTGACAGGAAGCTACAAGGATTTGTACTTTGACGTCGTTTTCTTTTTAATTGATTTAGATGTGTTTTTGACGAAATTATTGCGTGACTGAAATACAATGAATGTGTGGGCTTAATTAACACATTAAAGTTTACAATCAAGTTATCACTATATTAAAACGTGAACTATAGCAATTTCAATTTTAAATCTATTATTTAATGAATTTTAAAAATAAAATAATTTACAGTGGTGGCCAAAGAAATGGCATAAAATTAAAAAAAAAAAAAACATTTTGGTAAGATATTTCACAAAAAATTTGTCTAGAATATATAAAACATAATTCAACATTATATATGTTACTCACACTAGTCTGATTTGGTTGACCAAAGAAGTACGTTCAATTATTCCGTTTCCGTTTTGTGGTACTATTTAATAATTCTCTTAATAGTAAGAATTCTTTATTATTTTATTGAATAACTCATATCCTAATCTACAGAAAAGGGAAAAAAAATGCTCTCGAAAAATGAGAAAACGTCTTTTTCTTTTACAAACGAATAAATTAAAAGAATCAGTAAACGAAATCTTTTCTTATTTATTAGACAAATAAAAAATGAATTAGTCATACAATATCAGTGTGTCTTGTTGAGCAATCAGACGTCGACTGAATGAACAAAATAGTAAGGATGCATTTAAGTACAGACACAAAGTATGAACAAAAATTTATTAATTATCCTTCAGAATTTTGACGAACGGTATCATATCATGATGAATTTAAGTTCAATAGAATATGATCAGATGATAAACAAACTTCATTGTCCTCCAAATAAATAGATACACTACAAAATCTTTAAAAGACAGTGGACATAAATAACGTTATAGATTGGAGTTCCTTTTCTTGGCATGGTGTAGCACCATTACAGAAAATTATTGGCAACATGAACCGAAATATCATAAGAGATGTAATAGGACCACGTGCCAACGATAATTTAATGCATTTTTATATTTGTTCACAATTAATCAAAAGCTTACCATGTAGAAGTTCTCGATTGACCAGTGTCTAAATTTAAATTCAATTGAAAAGTTATGAAATTTAGATGAATTGTGAAGTGTGAGTTATGAAAGTTCCAAACGATTCTTGCCGAAGTCTCACTATTTACAGGCGGTTATAACGAACAAAGGGTGCCCAACAAAATATTAACAAGTTATGAATAAATTATTTAATAAATAAATATTATTTCTGTGGTCGGCCAAATTGTGAATATATGAAATTTAATATCAGTAAAAATTAAAATTAAAATAAATTAAAAATAAAATTTTGCGTGTTTTTAAAATTAAATTAAAATTAAAAATTATATTTAAATTAAATATTATAAGTAAAAATACAAAATAAAATTTAAATTTTAGGTATTTAGTTATGCAACAATATAAAAAGAGTTTGTGTAATAGGTATTGAAAAACTTCTTGGGCTGTGGTAATGTACACAATTTTGCATTTGAAATGCTGTTGGTATGAAGGAAATAATAAATTACAACAAAATTATCATGTATAGGTGAATCCCAAAAACATTCTAATTTAATTTAAACCTTAATTTTTCTACTAGTCAGAAATAAACATTTTTTAAACAATTAAACATTAATCAATTTGAAGTCAAAACTCTGAATTGTCAATCTTATTACATTATTACAATGTGACATATTTCAATTCTTCATTCACTTACTAATTTTGTTTCATAAATATACCTTACAATTCATTTATATTCACAACACTTATACAAACATTGTAAACATAAAACAGTACTATATTTAAGTTGGGGCAACAACCTTAAACTTAAATTACAAACAAATCACAATCACAACAATTGCTTCAAGACATTGCCCCATCTAAATACAAATAATATCAACTTAAATCAATAACCAAGAAAGAAAATTATTCTTACTGCATGTTTGTCCTTTTTGAGACTGAGATGGTGATTCTTATTGGAGACATCAAAGCTGAGAGGTCTCTTGGAGATGGTGATGTCAATGTTGTTTTCAGATGGTGTGAACTTCCTGCAGGAACTGTGATCTTTGGCGCTTTGACTTCTGCCCACCGCAACGCCAACCTTATTCGGCGTCTTGTTAGGCAACAGCAGGCTGGTAAACGTATTCTTGTGCTTGAGTTTAGTAGGACGACTTTTCTCTTCCATTTTTTCTCGCCACACTTGATCCCCTATCTTAAATGGTCACTTAATTTATTGATTTTTGGCGCTTATCACATTTTAAAGTGTACTGTGTGTTTGAGGTGTTCCGACAACTGTGCACTATGTATAGGAACGTTTTACTAGTTGGAACTACATTGAGTTATAAAAATCACTTTAAAAATTGCGAAACTTGACAAAAAGGTTATGTTTGTATTTTGACATTGATAAAGGCATCTACAGAAAAATAAGGTGACATCTGTGTGGTCAATGGTTCTTCACATACAACTGTTAAATACAAACAAAAACAATACAGTTAATTTAAATGATAAAATTTTATAGAATTATCTCTACAAATATGTTACTATATTTATTATATAGGTAAGACCAAGATGTGTTAACCTCTAATTTTAACTATGTTTTTATTTTAGATATATTTGATTTTAAATTGTTCAACGTTCAACACAATTTCAACAACTTTCAAAAGCTACGAGAAGACTGAAAATTAATTACATTACTGATATTAAATTATTGTCCCAATGAAGAGTTTCTTAAGCACTTCAACAAATATGTTTATCAAAACCAACAAGAAGGGATTTTTTGATATTATCTATTACTTGTAGACCTTCTAGATAACATACAAATAAATCTTGTAAACAAGTGTAGTGATGGCCTCATATTTTAAATAAACCTACATCTTCTGAAAAATTGTTAAGCTTTTAATTAAATATGTATTAATAGAATGGTAGGAAATATATCAACACAGGTGATGCAGAAATATTATTTCTAAATACAAGCAAGAATAAATTTAACATCAAACATTTATGAGAAAATTTAAGAACTGAAATTGAAAAGAATAATAATGAAGTTAAAGAAATTACCATAAACTTCAATAAGAATTTGATTGCTACAAAGAAATAAGTTGACATTTAAAAACAAAATATTGGATGGACTATTGTGAGAGGAGGAAATTAAATATAAGAGCCTTATGAAATTACTGTTAATGATATTAGTTGTGTGTATCACTATAATTAAAATTTAGTTCCAAAAAGTATGTTATTTATCAATAATATCTGAAACATTCCAAAATAACACATTTAAAATTTTTGATTTTTTAAGATTGTTGCTTTATATATGCTTCATCAAAGTCTTTAATATACTAAAGTCGAATATTGTTAAAAAATAAAAGA
The DNA here is from genome assembly GCF_024364675.1 of Aethina tumida. NCBI lineage: Eukaryota > Metazoa > Arthropoda > Insecta > Coleoptera > Nitidulidae > Aethina > Aethina tumida. The sequence goes on from NC_065435.1 coordinate 68,068,301, forward strand.
TTAGAAGAATATATTAAGAATGTAAATGTTGAAGTTGATTTATGTAAATATTTTCTATATAACATTATTTTCAATTTTCAATAAGACCTTAATGCATTAATAAAAATTCTTATTTTGTCAACTTTCATACCCTTCATTTGGCAAGAATAATTTTGTTTCATTAACCTTTAAAGTGTCGATAGTCGCTATCGCAGCTTTAAATTGTAATTATTATAATATATAAAACAACTTCTACAAAGGTAAATATGAATTATATACAAGAATTTGTCAACTTGTTTGTCACAAATTTTTAATCTTTTGGTATACTTGAAATATGTTGAATATGACATGAATATTAATAACAAAAATCCATAATTTGTACAAATGGGGTTGTAATGTATGTATAAAAATAATATACATTCTTAAAAAATTGTACTGTTAAAAATTTTATACAACACAGTAAAATCGATAGGAATACAAAAATAATATTTCAGAAAAAGAAATCCTTTTGAATTAAATTATATTTAAGATTCTACAATCTAAAAGTTAATAATATATGGAACCTGTTTCAGTTAAAAATGATTAAAGTACTGTCATATTTAAACTTTCCAAGAAATTTGTATTTTATTTCACCGGTTAGAACCTATTGTTCAAGATGTTTCTTAAAACTAACTTAATTTAACTAGATGATAGTTAAAGTATCATAAGTAAAAAAAATTAGAAAATTTGAAAAAATTAACACAATTGTTTTTAATGTATTTCTCTGGGTCAAATAAGGATAATTATATCCCTATAAAGGCATTTTTTAACATTATATATTTATTCTGAATAATCTGTGATAAAATTTACTAATTCCAACTAAATAGGATTCCACTGTGTTTTTCATTACAATATCACATATTGTATAAAAACACAATGATTTAAAACTTATAATTTATATAAACTAAGAGTGGAGAAAAAAAAAACATTTTAACAATCTAACATGTATATTATTATATAATCTATATAAATTTATTCTTTAGGAGGGCCATATCCTTTGGATATTAAAAAATTGGCATATTCTTCTGATTGCGCTAACCTCCTCCTACGACTCCAAGGCTTGTACGCATAATTATGGAAACCATATATACTAATTGAGAAGCCAACAAATGCAACAAATAGTAAAACTGGGTTGCCTCCCCATTTCTTTTTCATTGAATTGTGGAATGACATTTTATCTAAAAAAAGAAATCACAATTAACAATTTACACAAAATCAATGACTTTACTTGTTTATTTGTTGTTCTGCGGCAGGTTCTTCAGTTGTGTTTGTTAAGCTGGCTGCGTATTCAGGATCTTTGTATTTGCTGAATATTGGCTTCCAAATGTAAATGCCGCTAATGACACCCAAAATAGTAGCTACATAAATGTCAGTAGTGGAAAGGTACCTTGGTTTTCTTATTCTCATAATATATTTCTCACAAGTTCTTTTCTATTTTTTGCCTTATCTGGGCATTGACGTCTTCAACCTTTTTCTCCTGACTGACAAGCGGTTTAAGAAAATACGAACCGAAATGCAAACTCAATGCCGTGCCAGCTAAAATCATCAACATTCGCCCTTTTTTAGAATTCCACATGACGTAACCGTTGGTAACCCTACTTCTTTATCAACATTGACACAAGTATCTCCTGCGTTGATTTTGCAATTAACGTTGTATTTGAACTACTGACAAAAATTTTTGTATTAAGTGTTAACAATAATAAAAAACGATAATTTAAAGTGAATTAATATTTATTTTTAAATTAATTAAAAGGTAAAAAAAAATAAGTGCATGCCAACATGACAGAATAAAATTTTGTCCGTCACTGAATTAGGTTAAGTTCTTGAAGGATTATTAAAATTTGTACCTTTCAGTTATAAACAATGTCTGTGGACAAATTACAAATAGGACCAAGGGAAGGGGTCAATTATCCTTTAACCATCACGTATTGCGGCAACTGTACCATGCCGATAGAGGTTAGCAACGAAATATGTTGAAGGAATTTAATACTAGATCATTCTCTTACAGTATTGCGAATATTACCCTGAATATGAGAAGTGCAAGCAGTGGCTGGAACGTAATTTACCATCGGAGTTTGAAAAGGTTAAAATCGGTGACGATAATCCAGTTGAAGAGGAGAAGAAAAGGCAGAAACGAGGTGGCAAAGGGATGATCAAGACCAAAAAGAAGGAAGATGGACCTAAACAAGTGTGTGTGTCAAGAGCACCCAGGGGGAAGAAGAAGTCTGTTACAGTTGTTACGGGACTGAGTAGTTTTGGTAATTGTTCGGGTTGTGCAGTTCGATTTTTTTTTTAATTTGTTTTTTTAGATATTGACTTAAAGGTAGCAGCCAAGTTTTTTGGCACAAAATTTGCTTGTGGTTCTTCTGTGACTGGTGATGATGAAATTGTTATTCAAGGAGATGTGAAAGATGACTTGTTTGATATCATTCCTGAAAAATGGCCCGAGGTATGTTAATTGTTACACAATGTTTGCATATTAATTTATATTTGTTTTTAGATTGATGAAGATCTTATTGAGGATTTAGGAGATCAAAAAAGATAGATTAATCTGTAATTTATTCTATGTATTTAATAACAAAGGAGCAATTTTATGAATACTTGGTTTTTTGTAAATAAAACATGGAAATAAGTCTTTTATTTATAACATTTATTCTGCTGCATCCTCTTCAGGCTCAGTTTGTTCTTTTTGTACATGTGGAAAATTTTGAATTATTATTTGCAGTATTTCTTCTACTTGCTGTTCTGTTAATCGCTCTTCACTTTCTTCAATCATCTAAAATTTTAAATTTATGTGCAAGTTACAAAACTAAATGGATCTTAACTCACCAATTGAATTTCTAATGCAGTTGTTGGTGGAGTATTTATCAGCATTAGCTTTTCAGTTTTGGTTAAGCTATATGGTTCTAAAGCTTTTAAACAATTCTTTATTGACTCTGGTTCTTGATCTTTGCATTGAGTGTTCTCAAGGTATCTCAGTGTCTAAAACAAACTAATTTATATTTTAACAAAAGGTTAATAATATTGTTTACTTCATATGTTATTGTGGCTAGTTGTCCTTTGTGTTTCTTTTTCCCATCTTTAATTCTTTGTAAATGTACCATTATCTCGAAATTGCTTAAAGTAGCGCAGTTGCTGTTAATTCTAAAATAATACAAAAATTATTTTGAGTTTTTAAGATAATTTTTTACTCACATCTCCATTTTTTATTTATTTAATGTTAGAAATATTAGAAAACTAGTTTAAAATTATTACAAATAAACATAGTGATAACTTTAAGGTTAAATGTTCAATGCTACCAACTTTGTTGAAAATATTGTTTTTAATGAGTACATTATCTATGGGTATGCAACTCAGTTTACACAGACTTTCTGAAACTGGGATTCACACTTATTAACTCGTTACTGTTTGTAACAGTAAATATTGTCAAGCTATTATTTTGTCGACTTCTTTACTATTATTATATTAGTTATTAGCATTTAGATTGTTCTATGGTTATTAGTTAAATTTTAATAAGATCCAAGTACAGAAGTATATTTTGTCTTTAATATTATTTTTAAAGATGTAACTATGCATACACATATATTGGTCTGAAGTATTAATAGTTTTATTTGAATCTTTTTGTGCTTCTAAAATTATAAAACAATACAAATATCAATTTGACAATATATCTACATTATTTTTTTAAATAATTTATAAATTCTGACATATACTTAAAATTTTGAAATTTTTTTTTGCCTTAATTACGTTTATTTACATTTATTTATTATGTTTATATCTTTTAGTACACTATCAGCTATTTTATAACCCTTTATTACGCTTATTTACTATTATTTATTCTTTTTCTGCCTTTTTTTATAAATATAAATTTATATACTATACATTATTTTATATTACATACATACTCTGTATTATTTTATATTATATATTATTATTTTTATAATTTTTTCATTCTCAAGAGAGTTGTAACCAAATAAAATTTTGGTGTGTCAAATGTTATATAGAGAAAACAATAAGAAATTTGAACAAAATTGTTAGACATAAGTCAGTACATAAATGTTAAATATAAAAGACAGAATTTTATCTGAGAATTATGTTTGAAACAATTCATTTTTAATTTTTAATTTAATATTGAACTACAGCAATAAATATTTATTTTTGAAACGGGATGTACCGATTTTTATAATTAAAGAAAGTCTTTGATATGTTTATTTTTAAGGATATAGCCTTTTTATATAATAATGATTTTTATTAAAGCATTTTGTAATATTTAACAGTTTCAATAAACATAGTAGTAATTTTAAATTGATGAAATAAATAGATGAGGAAAATAAAATACACATTTTATACAATATATTGTTTATTTATTCAAATTTAAATGTTTTCTACATCAAAAAGGACCATTGTGTGGAGATAATAAATTTATTTTACAATATTCCTATGATATAATTGCATTTTTCCGTAGTATAACATTTTTCACGTGAACGTCAACACTTTTCAACAAATCGTTCAAATATTTTAAACAATTAATATGTTCGGGAATCATTTGGCACCAAAATTTTAGACGATATTGATATAGTTTTAACGTGGTAACGGCACTCACACCGGGGTAGTCCTTCTTAAAGTGTCCGTGTCGAAGGATTTACGTAGGGTGCCATTTCTGGAGTTGATGGAGACGATACTTTGGGCGCGTATCGGTATGGGCTGATCAAGATCGAAAGTAACAAATTCGTGTTCGTGTTGCACACCGGGTGAGTAATCGTCGAAGGGTTCACTTAAAAACTCGTCACAATTCACGTCCGCCGTTGTCGAAACGGTGTTTGTCGTTATATCTCTGGGTAGGTTTCTCAAATATTCGCGGTTGAAGTGCTCATCGAACTGATAGCTGATGGTGGGTGGCGGAGGAAAGTCATAGTATGTTGAATCTTTAGCAGGGGATCTCATTGTTCTGTGGATGCTACACGGTGATTCTTCCATGGGCTCTTTACTGAAGTAGTACCGTTTCTGCATGGGACTTCTAGGGAAGTGAATCGCGCTGTTAGAATTTATGTAAGCTTGAGGGTGTCTTCGACAAGGATAATACATTGATGCATCGTAATGGTTGTAGTTTACTGCTGGAGGAGGCGGTCGTTTACCCTTCTTCGCTTCGTCCAATTGCTTTCTGTTCCAGTCGTACTGAGTTTTCCTTATGAACAGGAATATGGCGCACATTCCTGTTGCCTGGGTCGCTATTAAGCCCAACACGTATAGTAAAAATGAGTAGCCATATGAATATACGAAGGCTGGTGGTTCCAGTTGTGATCTTGGTCTTAGTTTGCTGCCTATTTCCGACTTAAATATCGATATATACATAATAAGGCCAAATAGCATCACAAGACCTGAAATAAAGAAGTAATAATGAGAATAGTTGTTCTTGGTTAAATGTAATAAATCAAAGACATTATAAACTAAGGATTTTTAAAAATAATTCATTTTTACATAACGTAAGTTATGAATGACTATGATGAATTGCTTAATTTTAGAAGAGTAACAAAGAATATAATAGATATATTTTATATAGACTTACAGTTACTTAAAATTTGACATTTTTAATAAAATATTAAGACGTGCTCTTTCTTAATTATAGTTAAAGGGTTTAGACCTGCCAACGTTAATAATGTTTCTTATCTTGAAGAATATTAGAGCAGATCTGGCAACATGCACTAAGAATTTATTCGGGAATAGGTATTAATGAAGATTAAAACAAATTTTAAACTAAAAAATATAAAAAGTGCTTTATTCTCTTTTTCTCACAACCTAACTGGATTAAGTGACTTCATTCAGTAGCTTAAGAAATATATAAGAGATTTTTTATTGATTATAATCATTTACAGTGAACTATTCGTTATCAGTAAACGTTCAGTAAAAACAAACGGTACAAATTGGACTTCCATACAAAGTTCAATGAGGGAATTTAAAAAGGTGAAAAACGACTTTACACATTTTATATTAAGTGGAGCATTTTTCAATGTACCTAAGCCCCGAAATCAATAGAGTGCCTTGTAAAAACGGGGAATTGTAGATATAGTGGTCATTCATCATATCAATGCATATGTGGCTGCGATACCGGGGAAATGCGGATATTTATGGCCACCAGCAAATCCTATTTAACCTTAACATAAAAGTTATGGCTTACATAAATTACGGATATGTTTTAAATTAAATACTTCACGAGGCCGTAATTCTTAGTGAGAATTTATTTGGCACTTGATTTCCAACTAGTATACGCCAATTGCCGGAGCTTTAATAACCCTTAGAGTATTTTTCTTTAAATCAATTATAACATTTAAAATTTTTTTATTATCTTCCCAGCGAATTTATATTTGTTCATAGTATATTTATTTGAACGTATATTTCCCGAAATTATAAAAAAATCATATATCGGTAATCTAAACCAAATGGACCACTTTTGAATCCAATCCTCTTTGATTTCGTTGAAATATTTATGTTATGGTACTTATATATCTCCACATGTTTTTTTTTCAATTTTTAGTGAACCAGAAATAAACATGAATTTTTATTTATTTTTCTATAAACAGATTTATTTTTTGCAAATAAAATTTTCATTTATTTTACATTTAATTCAACAAATCCCTTCATGAATCGAATTTTCCTTTTATTTAATTACGTATTTCTTGTAATTAGTACCAGAAGATTTCCCTTCACTCAAGGCGTTAGTTTAATCATAATTTGAAAAATTAAAATAATGAAAGCTCTCGAAAATTGATATTGTATAGTACAAAACGCGCATTCCTGGGGTAACCACAAAAATAATCTTCAACAAACCACCCATGAGACTATAGGCAACTCATCTTAATTTTATTAAATGGTTGTGATACTTTATTTTCGAGAAATATGCAAAATAATTTTTACAATTATTTATTCCAATTTACTAAAAGTAGTAAAAACATTAGTAAGAAACTGGAGAACACCAAATAATTCTAACAAAACTATAAATAAACAAATTGTTCAACAATAATTAGGATACTTTAACTTACAACTTTTTAAAGTAAATACTTATTAGAAAACTGAAATTTGTGATGATTAGGTAATGTTTTAAATAGAATAGTTTGCTTTCCCAAATGGTTTTCACAACGGCTGAATGTGTTAAAATTATTGTGCACAAAATCGTGGTAAAGATGTGTCTCATAAATATCTTTAAAAGTTGGTTCCAAAATTTGAACATCGGAAACTAAACCAAGGATAGGATAGTCAAGCCACCCATATTGAGGGTTTCGTCATTTAGATTAACATGGCTTTTGCCCTGAGTCTGTTAGCAAGGTGCTGAAACATTATAAATTCCACTCATTCAAACTGTTATTGGCTGCTGAACAACTTGTCAATTACTAGACACACAGGCATTAGCTTCAGCTTTTTATCTAAATGAAAAAGTTTAGAAACAAAAATGTCGTTATTGGAGCAATGGAAAACATCACCTCATCAAAGATGATTTGAGTATCGAAAAACAAAAATAATGTTTGGGCATGAATTTTGATTCTATTATTGCTTTCTTATTTATAGACCAAAATTTGTATGGTCAAATATATTTTGAAATGCTATATGAAACCATACAGCTACCAATAATACATGAAAATTAAAGAAGAGAGGGTGATAAGATAAAAAATTAATACATTTTCAAAAAGATGGAACACCACCTCATTATACAATAACTAATAGGATGAGACTGAATCAGAAATATCTATAACAGTGGAGGTAGAAGAAGATAAAAAATGGCATCCCAGTCGCTTACAAAACTCAATCTCATTCTTCAAGAGACTTCCAATGAAGTAACACCAATTAAAAAATGATTGGTTACAGTCCTGTGGTGGCTTAGATCATTTTTGTGGTCACCCTATATATATATATATATATATATATATATATATATATATATATATATATATATAGAAAGGGTTTTGAGAAAATACACAATACAATACATACAAAATAAAAAATGGCAGAGATACGTATTTAAAATAGTAATATACTAAAGCACATAAAAGTATTATCGTATGTTCTGTATAAGAAGGAACACAAAAACCTTTCGTAGAAGACAAAATTTCTATTGGCACGTCTCGCAATTTTCCGTGTTTCGTAAGAATAATTTCGACATAATTAATTAAAATTTTTAACCGAATAATCCATCCATCCCCCCAGATCATTAATTACCCGGAAAACAATAAAATGTACAATTTACTCCGGGAGTTTTGTAACAAAAGAGCCTCCGGATTTGAAATAAAGGTATGTATTGAGTGTGGTCGGTTTGAATTAAATTAAAAAAAGAAACAGGGGCAAAAAAAAACTGCCGCGGATTTAATTAAGTTTTTAATTAAAATTTTAACCTTAACAAGATTTTGCATTACACTAATAACTTTCCGTGATTGGTTGGAATACGTCTAAAAAGGAACTCTAATGGGACAAAGTGGAGGCGAAAATTAAAAATAAAATAACACGGGAATGTCTGACGCCTGTTTAACAAACAAAACGATAATGGAAATTTATAATTTGCTTTCTCTAAGGGAGGTCAGTGTATTTATTAAAAAATATGTTGTTTACATAAAAAATATACATATTATATCTCCGTTAGGATCGAAAAAGAGTTTCGCCAAAGTTTATACGTTAAGTAGATACATTGTCGCAGAAATTATTTGACATATAAGGACGATAACGACAAAAGATCCTGTCCATAAACAAAGACCCACGCGAAACGAAATCCGGGCGGCTTTATCGGCAGTAATAAAAAAATAGTGCAGTTAATAAAAATATATCATACGCGCTATTTGTGAAAAACCATACACGGGTAGAGTTTAACTTTTTAAAACCGACACTATATCAAAAACTTTATAATGGTTAAAAATGTCGACATAAATTCTACACGGCTATTTACAATGTAAATCTCTGCCTGCAACGTCGAAACTATTAAAAAAAACTTGATCGGTACGGTTCGCATTTAATTTTGCAAGAATAAATTGATTTTTTATTGAAAATTCTGATGGTATGTTTTTATTACAGAAATCGTTTAAATTGTTTTTTGAATTTAGCTTCTGAATGGTTACATTATAAAGTATTCCCTAGGCAAAAACCAGAATAGAAAATTCGTTTCCAATTCAGTAAAATGTGAGCATAAAAATTATTATGAAATACGATTTAAGAATGAAAAGAAGAATGTTACCTGTGATTATAAAAATTACTCCGGATACAAAAGTGTAAAGTGTCCTATGTCGAACACACTGTCCCAAAACGCAGCAGCAGAATCCAGAGACCAACAATAGGCTGGCAATTACAAAGAACATTACCGTCTTCGTCACCGTATCTGAAACAAACCAAAAAATTTATTGTCCCAAATAGAAAAAAAGGTACGTTTGACTAACAAATGCCTTGTTCAATTGCAACATCGAATAAGTAGTTAACATCGGAATGCGCCTTTCCGGATACAAAAGACTTAAATAAATTATTCTGAATGGAAAACGATCTTAGCACAGCGAGGACAGGAATTTCAGATCGTCCGCCATTATAAGGAATATTGGATTTCTGCAGAAAGTCGAGCCGCACGATTACAACTCCACGAGACTCATTTTAATTCGGCTCATAACTTTTTTCCTATCCAGCACTTTGAAATGTATATTTGTCAGCGTGGTGGTTTTAGTCGACGGGGGTGCCGTTCGATGTAACAAATGAAGCTGTCGTTTGTCTTTTGCTCTTCTTTTAATCCCGAATATAATCTTCTTTCGACTGAATAAAGACATCGAGGTTCAATTTGGAAACAATGAAGCCGGTTAATTATAAATTCAATGTTCGAGGTTTATCTATAATGCACTTAGGATATGCTATTAATAAATATTCTGCAGGTTTGTCGAAAGGCAGTTCGTTGACAATATTTCTGACACGATCAAAATGATAAATACGTTTATTTTATATTTGATCAATTGCAGTTGGATACTTATAACTTAATTGTGTAATCCGAAAATTAAATGCATTTTTGTTATTATAAATATTTTATTAATTGAATTTTAAAATATGCTCTGGTTTAAATTTCAATTAACTGAATTTATTTATTAAAAGTGAATTACCTTAAATATAATACATATTTCACTTCATTGTGTTCTAGTTAATTGGAAATATAATTTTGATTATTAAAATAAAACAAAGGCAAAGCCTCAAAAATAAAACAACGTTAATTGTGGTTTAAATCGATTCGGTTTTACATTAGCAATACATATTATACTTACATGGAATTGCCATTGTTGAATCATTTGGATCTGGACTGTATTCTTCTTTTGAGAAATAATCCACTTTGTTGCATTCAAATATTGTATCTCCCGCTGAAAATAAAATAATATATTTTAATATTGTGTAGGTGGTTTATAAGAATTAAAAATAAATTACGTATTAAATATAAAAATATTTCTTCAATACATTTATTTCAAAAAGTTATCAATTAATAAGTAAAACGTTTATATTTTTATGTAACGTAAAATATTTTCTTATTAGCCATAATTTGGGGATTTTTAAAAATATAAATTAGAATCCATACATAATTTACAATACTCTTTAATAAAATAAATTTTGAACAAAATTTTATGTTCAATTACTATTATTTTTCGTTTCGTTTATAAAATGGAATTAGGAAAATAAAATTAAAATTTATGTTTGTGACTTATTTGCGAATGTGGATTCAGAATATTCCAACATTTAAAACTTCTTTAATAAAATAGTTCATTTCAAAAGATACATTTAAATATTTATGTCTCGCATTCATTTTGTTAAAATCTGAGTATTCTGCAGTAAATCTTTTTCATTTATATCTCCATATCTAATATATTCAAATATATATCAAATTTTTAATGCATGTTCATTAAATAAAGTGAATATGATAAAATATAATTATAAAAATATCTATTTTGCTGCAACGTCTTATCAGAAAAAGTAATTTACGTTTGTAGTTCATGATTTATTTATACTTATTTTAAGTTATTCAATTATTTATTTTTTCTTTGATATTTTCTTGACTTAAAAATGGTGGATTCATTGCTATGATTGACGCAAATTTTCTTTACGAATTCAAATATCGGTTTAAAGTAACAAAAGAGGTACGTTGCATTCGTTTGGAGTTTAAAAGTGGTAGTGAATTTATTGAAGATGAACAACATCAAGATTGCTCTGAAACTTATATCAACGAAGAAATTAAGCAATAACCCGTGCCAAATTTTCGTGTAATATGGCCCGACACATTTCATCAAAAAGTTGAACAAATTGATTTCGAATAATTTAAATGAACAAATTTACCAAGTTCATGAAATTAAAAACACAGTTAATCGGAAAGGCATCCGGGCCCTTCTCGAGAGAGCAAGAACACACGTCATATGAAAGACTCCAAAGGTAGTTCCACAATATTTAATGTGACTATATCATCTACCATATAGTCCAGAATTTCTCCATGTGTATATTATTAATTGTTGTCATTTTTTCGTTTCTTGTGTAATGAACTGCTGTAATTCTGAAGAGGAGGTCAAAACTAAAGTGAATCTTTTCTTTAGTTTTAAGAGTCAAGAATTTTTTCTTATGGTACCAATTAACTTGTAGAGTAGTGGCAAATAATTGTTAATTATAAGTAGTTAAATACCATGTAACAATTTTTTGATAAACCTGAATGATAAATTCATTGTTTGTAATTCTGACACATACATGACAAGATCATTGCTGAGAAATTTCAATGACTTGACAATGAATTATGGGAAATATTGTAACAATGCATCAAATATCTCGAAAACAGCCACCTTAAGATGTGTTATTATTTCTTTACTTTTAATAAATATTTAAAATATCAAGAATAAGTTTGATTACATAGAAATAGTTATGGGACATTTACCACATTCTTATGTTATTATTTCTTTATTTTTAATATATATATTTAAAACATTAAGAAAAAATTTGTTATATGAAAATAGATATGGGACACCAATTATTCTCTTAAGTGTTATTATTTCCCCTTTTTTAATAAATGTTCTAAATATTCAAGAAAAAATTTAGTTATGGGATACACTCTACATTCTTATTATTCCTTATTTTTAATAAATATTTTAAATATCAAGAACAAATTTGGTTATATAGAAATAGTAATGGGGAGCTCCCTGTATTCTTAACTGTTATTATTTACTTATTTTTAATAAATATTTTGAATATACAAGAACAAATTCAGTTATACAGAAATAGTTATGAGACACTCAATACATTCTTTAGTGTTATTTTTTTCTTATTTTTAATAAATATTTAAAATATCTAGAACAGTTAAGTTAAGTATATGGAAATAATGGGACACCCATTATATTCTTAAATGTTATTATTTTCCTATTTTTATTGAATAATTCAAATATCCAAGAACGAATTTGGTTATATGGAAATAATTATGACACACCCACTATATTCTTAAGTGTTGTTATTTCCTTATTTTTAATAAATATTTAAAATATCCAAGAAGAATTAAATTGTAGACATTTTTCCTAATAATCATTGGAATATTATTAGACGATGTTGAACATTTAATGTTGAAAATCTTCTCAAACACTCCGGTACACATTGTTATTCACGGCGAAGAATCAATTAAAAACTTCCTCATTATAAGTTCTAATAAGGAGCGCTTTGAGCGGCGCGGAATGGCGGGCCGCTTTAAAATTCAAAACGTCGTCCCGGGCCACGCATTCTGCTGTATCCGTTATCCTGCGAGGACATTTAAATGCAAAACGTGTTTTGCAAAATGCCCGTTTTACTCGTAACTTCTTTAATTCTCGCCGCTGATATATTAGGCCCTCATCTCCCTCCATTGCTGCTAATAGTCGGAGGTTTTTTCTCCACCTATTTCTCTTCGAGGCCGCGACAAATTAAAAAAAAAAACACTCGGATGACGGCCGCGGTTCCGGCTTAAATTGTTCAGATTCCAGATAAAAAAAATGTCGCCAGAGAAATTATCCCATTTCCCCCCCTATTTTTTATTAAGTAATATTTGAGTATTTTGATGTGAAATTTTTAGTTGACTAATTTGTCGACAACCGTTGGGTAAGGTGCGTGGGCACTTTCACGCGCCGTACGTACACATTTCTTCACGTCGGCCCGTCACCTCTGCGCTCGTCTTTCTATCCCTTAATTAAACTTAATTGGAAACTATGATTAGAGTTTCGCGCGTCGCCTCCCGAAATGCAATTATATTCGAACACCGCTCGCTAATTAATTCAGAATTCGTTTTATAGGTTACTATAACTTAATTACCGTTCGCTTGCACTTCAAAAGCCCCGCAAATTCACCGACACCAATACTTCGAACGAAGGCACCAACAATAAAGGTTATTAATTGTTCGACGCTTAAAATGTGGAGTTTCTAGTTCTTCTTGTACATTAGCATGGTTGTTTTCCTGATTCAATTTCACAAACGGAACAAATTCATTATCGTAATCCTGTGGTAAAATATTATACAGAATGTTCTGGTTTATTCTTCTCTGAATATTTAGTAAAGATTGTTATATTAAAATATTACAGAATATAATTCTATTAAAACATCAATTAAAATAAGCTTAACGTGACAAAGTATAAATAAGTCATTTATATTTACATACAGTAATGGTGATTATTACAGCAACTAAACATTGTAGACATAAATATTTTATTTAATATGAATTGTGAAAAAAATATTAATTTATTAATGTTGTTTTATATTGTATTCTAAAAATTAATATTTTTTTATTCTATAAAGTGTTACGTATATTAATCTAAAATTAGCTGAACATAAATATAACTCTAATTTTGATATTAGATCTTTCATAATATTCCATTATATGATATAATATAATTTAAGAACATGTCAGTGACATGCAGTAGAGCATTTTCCAAATATCGACATATCTCAACATAGTCTAGGGCTGTTATTTTTAAATAAATTAAATTTATCTCTCTTGCTCCCTACAAAGCTATGAGCAACAGTTTTAAATATATGGAGGATTTAACATAATTCTACTTGTTTCGAGGGAAGCTGGATTTCTTGCTGGCCAATTGAATGTCCATTACTATAATAAACTCAACGATAAACTAATGTTTAATGCATGAAAATGTAAAAAAGAAACAAAAAGTAAGCTTAATTTTTTTAGTTACAAAATAAGGAAAGTGCACGATTATTAGTAGAGTATGCGGTTTAAGATAAACGACCGTATCTGGTATATGAAAGAAATTTTGTCTATGAGCTTCTAGATTGAGCCCAGAGTACGTTACGGAATTTCGTTTCGAGAAATAGCGCGGTGTTTGAACAGAAATATGAGGATTATGCTTTGTTGACAGTCATGGAGTGAAGAAAGCAGAAGAGGTAGAGTAAGAGTTTCCCGAAGACCCAGAGCTACCACAGAGCCACAAGACCGTCGTTTTAGATTATTGGCCCTAAGGGACAGCTGAGTTCAACGTGGATGATTGCCTATGAAGCCAGTTGGTATTCGATCTGTTTATCTCCGTATAAGGTCTTTTGGCATACGGAGTTATCGCCTTTTTTTGGTCTTACCTCTAACAGCCCCAATGTAGTCACTGGTGTATGGAATGTAAATAGCGGAATGAGAAATGGAATCACATTGTGTTTAGTGATGAATCATGCTTTTGCTTAGACAGGCACGATGGTCATGTGAAAGACGTGATCCTCTGTTTGTTGTGAAAAAGCATGTTCACAACACTATGGGTTTAATGGTATAGGGTGTTATTGCTTACAGTAGGAAGTCAAATTTAGTTTTCATTAGTGGCAATATGATGTCCTAGCGATATATGGATGACGTTTTGGAGCCTTATTTTCTTTTCTACATATGAAAAGATCTTGGACTAATTTTTCAGTAAGATAATGCCCGTTCTCATATTGTCAGGAATACATTAAACTTCCTAGAAAACTTCCATATGAATTTACTTGACCATCCTGATCTCCATACCTTTCCCCAATCGAATACGTGTGGGATATGAAGGAGCGACACTTAATGAATTTTCTTACTACCTCGGTCGAAAACACGTATTTTGCTCCCCGGTTCCACGACAGAAAAGTACTATTTCGAAAGTACGTATTAATACGTACTTTTGACCGAGGTAGTAAGAAAAATAGTATACACTACACGGGAAGAAAGTTTGAGAGCGCTGCCCTGCGCGCCATCAGATGACACGCAGGGCAGGAATCTCAAACTTTCTTCCCTTGTAGTGTAAAATACTATTACAGCTCTCTCAACGGAGCTTTAATGAACTAAGACGCCAGTTCGTCTGGGATGAGATACCACAACGCGTCAATGAATGTCTTAATTGTTGTTTAATTTTTTAATCAATTATTATTTTGTAATAGGTTAAT
Organism: Aethina tumida; assembly: GCF_024364675.1. Taxonomy (NCBI): domain Eukaryota; kingdom Metazoa; phylum Arthropoda; class Insecta; order Coleoptera; family Nitidulidae; genus Aethina; species Aethina tumida. The sequence continues at coordinate 68,083,709 of NC_065435.1, forward strand.
ATTTTTCTGAAAAAAAATGGAATACCAAGAAGGCCAAGATCGTTTTCTAAATATCTGAATATATTTACTTATTTGCAAATAAGTGCTGTAGCGTAGAATAAGTCAAGCAACAATTAGCAGAACATTTTGCCAATATTTGGTCAAGAAGGGCAGCCACAGGTCCCTTGCTTTCCATGGAGCACCGGAGGCAAAGATTGAATATTCCACGTAAACACATTTCGTTAAATAATAAATGTGCGAATATTATTTTTTGATAAATCCAGATACTGTGTTTTGTTGAGATACGGTGAGATACGCACAGTGTTATATTGTTGGTACAGCGACTTTTTTCACGTGGCTCTGTATTGGTAAAATCATGTTATCATGCAAGATAGTGTTTGACCGTATGTAGCCAGAGTGGTGCTACAGTACTTTCAAGTGATTGAAAATGCTACTTGCAATGATTTAATCTTCCAGTCCATAATCCCATTGAACATATGTGGGATATGATGAGATCACTGTCAAACTGTAATTAATGCTCGAGAACGAAATAGTCGATATTACTTTTATTTTTTTTATTTATATATTTATTTTAAAAATAATTTGAACGAAATCAACATTTTTATTTAAAATGTTTAATAATTTATTTTACAAGAAAATATAACGCATAATTTTTTCTTCAGAATAGTCCATATTTAAAATTATGCTTTATGACGTGTAGTGTAGTTCATCTGTTACTAAAAATCAGTGACATTTTGGAATTGTGTTATTAGACACATTTTTCAACAGAAGTGATATTAGTATTACTCAAATAAGATATAAGATACCACATACATTTTAATATTTTTTAATTTCTTACGTCATCATCTTCACCGATGGACCGATGCGACGGGCTCACATCTATTTAGACTATTTTGTTTTGTAAACAAATCTGAAGGATTTGTTTATATTTGATAATCGGGGCAGTTTTTAAGAAAGAACCGGACAGTCAAGCTTTAGATGTCGAGGGTTAAAGTACGTTTGTTGTAACAAAGCGTATTATTGTGAATTTAGTGTTTTAATCAAACTAAAAAGACAGATTAACAGTCGCTAATCTATCATCAGAAGTGGAATATCTTCTCGTGAATTATTTCCGGAAGAAAGGACCTAAAAAGAAATATTTTTTTTTTTTTTTTTTGTGTTTCTTTGTGAACGAACAGACAATAGTGAAAAACACAAACGCGCAGTGAGTCCGAACGTTGTGAACATTACCGAAAGTGCATCGGAGAGAGACTAGCAGCAAGAAAGTAACAACAGATTCCAAAAACAAAACATGGAAATTTTATCGACAATGGCCAACGCCCAAACTACTCAAGCAACATTGAAGATGGCTGCGCGGAAGGTTTAAGTGTGGCTGCAGCGCAGTTTCGACTTGTAAGATTTAGAAATTGCATTTGAGGAATATGACTTGAATTTGTCAGGAATGGACGAGTGGGTTACGAAAGAAATAAAAGAACAACCGAATGCCGTTTGATCTCATAAACTCTCCATCAGATTATCAGAGCGCCATCGTTAAAGCCCTTGGACCACTTAAAGACGATATTACGTTTGTTTATGTTGATGATGTGTTGTGCCCTGCTCGACCCATTCAAGAATGTCTTAAGAATTTAAGAAAGGACATTGACGCCCTTAAATATACAAAAATGTAACTTTTTCCAAACATCTGTGAAATATTTAGGTGTGATCGAAAAAGGACTGGCTGGATATTTTAGACATCTTGTGAAAAACTTTGCAACTTTAACAGCACCGATATCTGCACTGTTACGTGAGGAAAAATCTTTTGAATGGACATGTAAATGTGAAAATGTACGATTGACTTCTTATCCGATTTTCAACATTTTTGATCTGAAATTGTCAACCGAACTACATACAGAAGCAAGTTCGTTAGGATTAGATGTCGCTATTAGCTGTCGCATAGAGGAAAGTTGAAACCAAAGTATCACGGACCTTTTGAGGTAACGCATTGTTTACCTAATGAGAGGTACGCACTCCGAAGGATTGGCAGCCGAGGTAGAACTACAACAGCAGCGCATGAACAGTTACGAACCTGGCCAGATACAGAAATTCTATAAGGTATGATGGATATAGAATTATTTAATAAGATTGATGTGTGAATGTGTGTAAAGGTCCCTGTTTAGTAGGCTGTTTAAGGTCCCTGTGTATCAGGCTATGTGTAAAGGTCCCTGCTTAGTAGGCTATGATTAAGGTCCCTGCTCGGCAGGCTATTTGTAAGGTCCCTGCGTCGCAGGCTATGTTTGAGGTCCCTACTTTGCAGGCTATGTTTAAGGTCCCTACTTTGCAGGCTATGTTTAAAGGTCCCTGCTCGGCAGGCTATTTTTAAGGTCCCTGCTCTGCAGGCTTAGATTGTTGTGTTCTGGGTCTGTGAGACAAGCGGGTAATAGACCTGGTAGTGGTTGAACCGCCTCTGAGCTCCTGGCTAGAATATGGTATCTTTTGATAGCATTTGAGAGTCATGGGTGTAACGGACCTGTTGATGGTTGAGCTTCTAGTGGTTGTTAACTGTGCCACATAACAGTCTATTTTGTTAAATGATATGAGGTTTAGGCTTAGTTTTTCGAATATATTTTGAGCTTGTACTGCTGTTATAATGTTTACAGATTACCGGTGTCAGGTGAATCTTTGCAAAAACTGCGCAAGGTGCGAGGACGCCCCAATGTCAGGAAGGCCGTGTTAGCTTACGTCATCATCTTCACCGATGGACCGATGCGACGGGCTCACATCTATTTAGACTATTTTGTTTTGAAAACAAATCTGAAGGATTTGTTTATATTTGATAATCGGGGCAGTTTTTAAGAAAGAACCGGACAGTCAAGCTTTAGATGTCGAGGGTTAAAGTACGTTTGTTGTAATAAAGCGTATTATTGTGAATTTAGTGTTTTAATCAAACTAAAAAGACAGATTAACAGTCGCTAATCTATCATATATATATATATATATATATATATATATATATATATATATATATCCACACATTATTAAAACATTTGGTAAGAATAATTGTAAAAAGTAATAGACAAATTCAAAACACGTCATGCCCTTGGAATAATATACTTCTGTCCCAGAATGGACCATCAACTTTAGCCATTTACAATTTCTAAGGTAGAAACAGTCCGAAACACGTTTGGAATAAACTATTTTTTTCTATCGGAAACCTAAGTGTGTTTTACGTCCACGAAGAGAATTTCGTCGGTTTAACGTGTCAGAGTTAAAAAAGCGTGAAACAAATGATTAGAACCGGAATAACGAAGTCGGCCCGGCTCCGGGTCAGTGTGTAAGTTGGGGACGTTGCAATTAAGTCTATTTCATTATATAGTTTTTGCGGTTTGACTGGTGACCATCTCCGCTGGCCTGTAATCAAGTTACGGCAAAACAATTCTGTTCGCAAACTTGCTAATTCGGTTACCGGACCGGGTAACAGTGTTGGGCGTGTGATCACTAACCCGGTCAGGCTAAACTCCCCGTGAAAATCAATTTGCACTCGGCGAAACTGTTTCGGACATAAATAATTGTTCCGTTTTTAAATATCGGATTAACGTTTTGTCGTGCAACGCTCACTGTTAATCAGCGCCCCGCACCGATTCAATGAAATTTGCCCGCGACCCGAGCCAAATTCAATATTTCCTTTTCACGCCGTTGCTATATTCTCTCGTGTGCTTATCTCTCCCTGAAAAACACATTTGCGGGAAACCCGCAGTCGAAAAATCCCATCGACGATGGCAGGGCCCGATTGATATAGATCCTATAAAGGTGGTGTTGGGTTTTTTTTTGGCTCACTTCTCGCTCCGTTGACACAGTCAAAGTCAAAGGCCTTTGGATGGATGTTCGGCGTCGGTAATAGACCTTATTGCTGGTTATTTATTGGGATTCCCCGGCCGCAAACTTCCATCCGCGATGAACGGCTCAATCGGGTGGGGTCGATAGAAATGTGATTCGGCAGTAATGAAAGTCTCGTTTGAAACTTTGAAAGGTGAAAATGGTGAGTCTATTAATAATGATGTTGGTTGAATTGTAATGAATGTGTGGTGATGCTATTGATTAAATTGATTATAACTCCAATGATAATGTCATAATAACTTTGCGGTTACGTGATAATTAATACTAAAGAGTGAAACACATTTCCGACGTTTTCCATTACAACCCATTAAAAACAGATCATAGAAAAACAAAACATCGTGTAATAAATCTTGAGCTTAAGCGACACAGTCCTGTTTGTCCCGGGTGAAAATGATAGGAAAACAAAAAGGGAAAAAAAAGCTACAAAGGCATTAGAAATACGTCTAGACTTCTGACATGAATTCGAAATGGGGAAGAATCGATAAAGTGTAGGAAAAATTGTGAAAAACAAACTGGCTGGTGAAAATGCATGACTGCCTCTATATTGGAACCAGAAATATTATTTACTTGAATTGTTCTACTTCTAAATTTATTTAAATTAGTAATTTTGGTATATAAAAGAAGAAATAAACCAATTAGAATGTATGTCAAGAGGTTTTTAACGAAATAACCAACTTATTGTTTTTCTGAGTCCCCTTAATATTACAGTTCCTCCTTGCAAAACATAAAAGTAAACGTTATATTAAATTAAGAACAAGGGAGTAAATGAACGTCTCTGGTATTATGTTTTGAAACTTCTGCCGACTTAGCGGATGCAAATGATATAAGGTATGTAAGATTGCTCTTTAATGAACTTTATTACATTTACGTGGCGGAATTGTTGTCTTAACTTTGTGTAAAGTTCATTGTTGTTCCCATTGAATTCCGTAAATCATCGTTCTGATTATCGTGCAGAGTTTCGGGAGATTTAAGCCCATTAAAACACATTGTGCTTAATTGATATCTCACTTCTGGATCGCCTCAAGGATTACACAGCAACTATGAATAATTTTGATCTAAATTGGGGCTGCAATAAATCTAACGTATAAATATAAATTAAACCCGAACAATAACTACCATTCAGAGCCAGCCATTTATTATTCCTTCTTCTTTAAAATATGCATCTAAAAATATGATCTACGGATTTCAGTCCGACAATCCCAAATTAGCGAAGCATCTAATTTAATTATCTCACACAGGCAGCCTCCACAGTGAACGGGAATTAGAGGGCGAAATGCATCTTGTATAATTGCAAAGGAGCAAAGTCTTTGGAACACATTGTCAATTTCCACCGCGCGATTCATCATGCCCGCTCACCGAAAACGCCGCCTAACATTGTTTTATCCGGCCGTGATTTATATCCATGCAGATGAGGTGATTGATGTTTGCCGGAGATGTTTTGGTTGAGTTGCGGTGGGTCAATATTTGAACCCGAGAGGTTATTCACTCAACGGACGTCGAATTGAATTTTCTGCAGGTTTTACAATCGAACAAAAGGTGCGTCATGAAGAATAATTGACGAAATCGTGCTGTCGCACACGTTAATAATGTCCGTGCGGGTTGTGCCCTTCGGATAAAATATGTTGGAACTGGGACGTCGGGTAACAAGCGAAATACTGCCCTAAAGGGAGACGTTAAGAAACCTGCCCTATAAAACAATTAAAGTGTTGTAAAAGAGATAAATGGCTCGCAATTGGCGCACGGCGAAAGTTACATATGTTTTGGGCCGCACTATTGTGAATTTAACTATTTAACCGTCAGCAAAAACTGGGTGTGCTGAGCCATTCACAACTTTGCGGGCTGACAGCCCATATATATGGGCGTAATCACGAACGTCTACAAGGGATGAGGAATTTATTAAACGAATGGCTCTAGTTTGACCGCAAATTTCTACTGTATATGACCCAAAAACTATTCCGTCTCGGGGACAGCTCATATTTCCCGGGGCCGCAAAAAGGGCCGAAACTTTTGTCATAAATATCGGCCTCCTGTTTACTTTCTTGCAGTTTTTTTAAGCGACATTTTTACGTTTCCGGCGACTAGTTTGACAAACTGTCCGGGGATATGTTCACAACATTAACTGTTCCTTATCATTTCCAGAACTGGTTTCAGTTTCAAGTAAAAGGAAAACATTAATAATGGGGCAATCTACACAAAAAACGCAATGTAAGTGTCATACATTTTCTGCCACGGACGATTTAATTGTTGCGGTACTATTGTTATTTTCATAATGAGCAGATTACGTTAGGTTAAATGTTTTTCTAGTTTTTATTAATATCAGATGAGGGTGAGTTAGGTCAGATTAAGTTTGAATAGGTTAAATTTGGTTTGATTAGGTTAGGTTAGGCTTGCTTAGATTATTTTACGTTAAGTAAAGTCTATTGAATTATGTTAATAAATTGAAATTTAACTTTAAAAGTTCAATAAAATATTTTATAATGGGGGGAATATTGTATAAAAAGTACATACAATGGTGGTCAAAAGTATGAACAAATTTTAAGAAATTGATTATTTTTGTTAGTTTCAATATATTTCAATATTATTTGCGTTAACATTTTTGATATTGAACAAAAAATAGAATATTTTTAAAGTTTACAAGAAATGACTTCAGTTTTCCTTAAACATTGAAGTCTGCACTGTGTAAACATAGGTAAAAACGAATATTTATCAGAAGATTGTCAAAGTCATGAACTGAATCAATGCTAGATTTTGCAGAATTTAAGAATTGGTCAAGGAACTGCTTCAAAAAGATTGACAAAATTTCGTATGTAGGTAATGTGAACACATGTGTAAAAATGTCTTAGAAAAATAAATCCATATATGGATAAAAGAATCAGACAGATATTGGTGAACAATCCAAAAAATCATCAAGGCAAATTAACCGAGATTTCGATATGGATGTTTCTAATCGAACTGTGAGCCGGTAACGTAAAGCTGGGCCATTTGAGCGCATAGCTGTCAAGAAACCTTATATATCCAAACGAAATCATAAAATCCGAATGTAATTTGCCAGAAATTATATGAACTAAACCTCATGCATGCGGTATTTAGTATTCTGGGGGATCAGATGGTAACCAATATACAGGGGGCTTCATAACTTATCCGAAATTTTTTGCCCAGATATGCACTTCCAAAAATAGTCCAACAGAAAACGAGATAAAAAATCTTAAAGTTTGTAACAAACCTTGTTTTTGTACTTTTTTATGCAGTGTTTACTTCTTAATATTTTCAATTATTATAACCCAAACAATTTTTATCTGATTTTTGTTGTTTCAACCGAAGTATACAATATCGGTGAATTGCGTGAACGGATCACAACGGCTGCCTATAATCTGCGTCTCCGGGAACAGTAGCAAGGAGGAACCTTGGAACTAGTGCGACGAAATTGGATAAGATGGACCCAAGTTTGCATGCAGGTCAATGGAGAAAACAACTTTTGTAGAGTAAGGTTTGTTACAAATTTTAACATTTTTTATCTCGTTTTCTGTTGGAGTTTATATATATTTTTTTTTAAATCCAGACACATAAACCACACATCCAGGCTCATAAACATTGGATTTTGGATCAAATGGCGAATGTTTTTTCATGGCCCTCAGAAAGTTCTGAAGAAAACCTGTTTGATTATCTATGGCAGTATCTGGATATAAAAATCTAACAAGAGAACATCACCAACAAAGAGTATTAGTGACAAATTATACAAGAAGAATAGGCAAATATTTCTGTGGAAGCATGTCGATCCGACGATCAGCCCATTTCGAGAAGATATTAAACAAAATGTTTATGCTACCAAATATTAAATAAATGAACTATTTCCAAATTTATTTCATGCATATGATATTATTCTATACTTATATCCATGGCAATTTTTTTATTTAAATATATTTTAATGGGTTATGGGTTTGGTTTTTTAATTTAACATTTTTTGTTCCACAAAAAAAAAAATAAAGTTTCTAATACTGTTTTATTACTTATTCCTTAAAATTCATAACGAGGATCTAATGTATACTCAGTGGCCAAATGTGAAGAAATCAAAAAATAATCTTACATTAATAATATAACACCCTTTCATTTTTGCTGTGTTTAAAGAAATCTTTCATTTATTTTAAATGCCATTAGTATGAAGGCGTGCAAATTTTAGTCATGTAATTGACTTTGATGGACAAATGAATAAATCGCCTAAAAGAGGTAAAATTATCCTATGTACCAATAGGACGAAGCACTGTCTGGAATTGTTGGAGTGCGTGGTCTGAAGAACACCAGGACCGCCGCCTTAAGTCATATGAGACTGCTTTCTGGGTACTAATCAGTTATTTACAGAAGGAGGAAAGCTTCTTACTTACATATTGAAGTAGTATAGAGAACGATATCTTTGAAATGAGGAATGGGATTGGAGTTGAGTCTTGATTTTGTTTGCTTATGTGTGGTGGTTGCATATGTGTCACAAGACAACGCGAAGAAAGACGAAATCTACAACAAAGTCTCCTTTAATTTTCATTAAGGATAATTTGATTGTCTAGCGATACATCCAGGAAACTGTGGGACCCCATTTGCTATCTTCTCTTAGAACTCTTCAAAATTCAGTTTTATTACTGTATGCCTCTTATACCGAAGGTTACATTGCAGTGTTTTCAACATTCCTAATTAGATTTGTTGCCATGGCCAGCAAAAACTCTGAATTTATCACCAATTGAACACTTGTGTGATACCATTGGCAGGATTTTAAAATCCAGCTCGCCCTCTATAGCCTTTGTTGAACCTTAAGGTCGCATAGAATGAGTTAACAAAGGATGAAATTGTTCTGCTCATAAGATCAATGCTAAAGAGTGTAAATGATGCTGATTAATATATTCAATATTTTTGTCTGAATTTTTAATAATTTACTCACTCTATTATCCAAAAACTGAATACTAAAATTTAATGAAATTTAACCATTGGATCTATGTTTTATTTTTTATATATTGATAATTTATGTTTAATTAAATATAGGTGGATTTTTTTTATTTTTATTTTTTTTTTCGTTTTATACTGTAATAATTAATATTCAGTTTCATATATGTAATTTCTGCTTGTATGTATTTATTAAATATTTTTAAAAAATAAATAAATGGTGATTGTTTTAATCTTAAACATCTTAATTATTTTTAACACGTAGATATGCCCATATTGTTTACGGCATAATTACCTCTTTCATGCTCAATAAAGCATCCGCGTTAATTAAATCGCTCGACTAATTCAATCTCCAGGAGCAAATAATAATAGCAACCTACCGATGCGAAGTCGTAAACTTTAACCGATCTTAACGTCGGGAATTAGTCAATTAAAATTCACTAGATTCCATAATCCGAATTAATTATATTTGAATATCATTATTTTGCGACGCAAAATAATTCCAAGGGGGGTCGCCCAAGGGCGACGGCACAGTCCCCAAATTCGTTCGGCAAACACGACGGCTTGTCAAATTGACAGAAACACGGCCCATCCATTACCTTACCGCGGTTCAAAAATTATGCGCCTACATAAATTTCGCCCATTAAGGTGTGTATTTAGGACCACTGTAGTTACATAAATAACAGTTGCTTTATGTGAGAATGTGCAGTATCACAGCATAAATTTGCAAAAACTGGTAACCGATCCGGCATCGTGACTCGACGGTTATTATCTCATTAAATCGAAATATTAATAAATGACAGACACGATCTGTATCTTAGAAATGGATCGGGTAGATGTTGGCGCGCCGAGAAAGGCAATTAGTATTCAAGGCGGTGGCGCCCTCAAGCAGGGCGTGATACAATTAAACCGGTACGTGTGCCGCCTCCTTCACTTTTACAATTCCCTACCAATGCCCAGGGATGCCATTCGGGCGCGTCTTACAAGACACCGCCATCGGAAAATTCACATAACCGGATTAATTGTTTAACATTGTTAAGGCGAGATTCTAGAGATGTATATAGATCTGTATGTATCTGCAATAAATTTTGATCAAAATCATGCTTTTTGTAAATATGTAAAATGTATATATGTGAAAATTATCAGTTACAACACACACAATCATGACTTGAATGACTTGAATAAATTTTAGTCAATATTTTAAATCTAATTATCAGTTTTCAAAGGAATAATGTCGTCACACATTTATGATCGTTTAGTAATGATGTGCATACGTATTTTATCTACCAACTTATAGATGGAGGTATCTTAAACTATTTCCTGTGGTGTCCAGAAATATAATGATACGAATTCTTTAAAATTTACATTAAAATGAAATATTCTATAACTATAATTGAATAATTTATTCATAACATTTTCGGTTACATTTAAAAAAAAATAATATTTTTGCTTTTATCTATATGTAAAAAAGAGATAAATAAGAGATGCGATAACATTAATAATAAAACTTAATCAATGTGAATAATTCAATAAGTAAAAAGGGCAAAACATTTGTACTGTAGTAATGATATAAATATCATTTTTAAGGAAGAAGCATGATCAGATGTGTTTGCTTAAGTTTAAGCTACTTAAATTATTTCCTGCATTGTCCATAAAAGAAAATGAAATGAATCCTTGAAGAGTTGTAAAGTTATAATACGTTATAATGTTATAGTAAGATTAAATAATCGATAATTATAAAATTGAATTATCCTAATAGTTTTTAAATAAGTATTAAAAATGTTTTCCTTTAGATTCTATATAAAATTTTAATATTCCTTATTTTATTTACTTATAGAAAAGTGATAAATAAAGAGATATGATAATTTGAATAATAAAACTTATATGTTGTTAATAATGTATAATCGTATTCTATATATAAAAAGAGCAGAATAGTTTTACAACAGAAATGATATAATTAACATTTCTCAAACGAGTATGATGGTCACACATTTTTTAATCGCTCAGTATTCAAGTGCTTCCTATACGTATATTTTCTAGCAACTTATAGATGCACGTAAATTTAAACTACTTCCTGCAGCGTTCATAACAATAAATGTTATAATAACGTACGTTAACTTAACTATCAACGTCACAGTAAAATTAAATAATCGATAATGAGAAAATTAAATTATCCAAATAGTTTTAAACAAGTATTAAAAATGTTTTCGTTTAGATTCTATAAAAATTTTAATATACCTGCTTTTATCTACATTTATAAAGGCGTTAAATAAAGAGATACAATAATATGAGTAATAAAATTTAAATAATGTGAATAAATGTACAATATAATCGCATTCTATATGTATTATACTATAGTATATTGTTGTAATAACGTACGTTAACGTGACAACTAAGTTAGTTATTGTAAAATTAAATATTCGATATTTTTTAAATTATTAATCAATTAACTTTAAACAGTCATTAAATAAATTAAATAAAGGTCAGAACATTTGTACTGTAGTAATAATATAATATTTTTTAATCGAGTAGCACTGTCATAACTTTTAATATGTATTTTTTTATCCAATTACAGATAGAGGTATTTTTAAATTATTTTCTGTAGAGTCCATAAAATTAAATGATGATTAAATGAGAGTTAGAAGAGTTATAATAAATAAATATTAAAGAACTTAACTACTAATGTTACAGTAAATTTGAATTACAGTAAACTGAAATGTTCAAGTAGTTTTTCACAATATATAATAACGTTTTCGCTTAATATATTTGTTTCTTTGTAGGAAAGCAATAATTAAATGCGAAGACATGAGTAACATAATTATAGTAATAATATAGTTATCATTAGTATTACACTCCTTCGATAGTCCATGTTCTATAAATATGTATTTTTCTGCAAACATATATATGTAGACATTTATGTCTTTAAAATAAAGTTGAAAAGTTATAACGCAATAAATGTTATAATAACGTACGTTAACGTAACTGCTAATGTTATAGTAAAATTAAATAGTCGATAATTATAAAATTGAATTACAATCGTTAAAATCTTTTCGTTTAGATTCTATAAAAAATTTAATATTGTTGTTATGTCCAAGTGCTACTAATATGTACATTTTCTATCAACTTATACATGCAGGCATACCTTAATGATTTTTTGTTAAGTTCATAAACTGAAATGATATGAATTCTTGAAATGCCATAAAGCAATAAAACAATAACGTAAATGACTGTAGTTACAGTTGAGTTAGATAATGGTTAATTTTAGTTTTAAACAATTATTAAAAACGTCTTCGTTTTGTTTCCATAAAAATTTTAATATTCTTGTTTTCGCCAATAAAAAAGTGATAAATAAAAGACGCGATAACACGAGTAATAAAACTTTTGGATTTAGTCAGAACTTTGACGTCTGCCCAGAAAAATAGTACAGAGACGTGAAAGATTCGACGTTCCGCAATTCCATTACAAATCAGAGAAATGCGGGAGTAGTTGTTGTAATTTTTCAACGCCGTTAGTTGGATTTTTCTGGCCAGTTTAGCGGCCACGTCTTTATCAGCGAGACAGCGCCGTATTAGGAGGGATTTGTCAAACGTCGGGACCGACGAATTTCTACTTAGTCGATTAAGTAAGCCTTTATTGCGAGATATCCGGCCTTTTTTAATATCGGATTAACTCGGGAGGGAAACACATTTATTTAATTAATCGCACTATTTCAACCGATCATCGCGTGAATGGATCGTTTCAACGCACCAGTCCTTTTAACTGTCCACATTTATCATTCTTCTAAACGATAAATCTATCCAATACTTTTTATCAGTATCGTGTTTTTGTTTTTTTTTTCAGATAATAAAAATGGCGAATGCGCACCGTTCGACGTCCGGGACTTTTCCAGGACCAGATAATTGTGGGTTATGCGAAGTCCGTAGCAGTTTTAATATGATGGAAAAGTGCGATGTCATCATCCGTGATATATATGCAACCCCGTCGTTTGTAGACTCACTGCACGTAATACTATTATAGCTACACAGCAAAATTGAATTCCCGACAAGATATTTATCTTCGGTAAAAAGATATAACTTCGCACACTCCTTTACTGGAGGTGCGATGTCCAAGAAATGGCTCATTCTTTTGTTTTCCCAATTCAAACTAAAGGGTGTGATTTGTTTGTTTTAATTAAAACAATATTAATTAACAAAAATATACACACTTGAGGAAAAATAAATATATATTAAATTACGTATAGATTTGTAGTCGATAATTTTAATTTTATAGATTAAATAGAATTAAAATATCGATGGCAAATGGTTTTATTACATCTTTAATTGTATCTTTATATATGAATCGGTTCATTTTATCAATAATTAAGCAACTCCAAAACATAATTTATTCACTGTGATTTAAAATCTGCAAAGTACCAATACACACTTGAGGAAAAATAAATATATATTAAATTACGTATAGATTTGTAGTGGATAATTTTAATTTTATAGATTAAATAGAATTAAAATATCGATGGCAAATGGTTTTATTACATCTTTAATTGTATCTTTATATATGAATCGGTTCATTTTATCAATAATTAAGCAACTCCAAAACATAATTTATTCACTGTGATTTAAAATCTGCAATGTACCTAAAATCTAAAGTTTTATTTGGTGGACGATTATTTACCACTTGATCCTATACTATTCTTTACCAAAATTCTGAAGTATAATTAAAATATTTTTGGCCACATTTTAATCTACTTTGATATAATCGAATATTATTTTTTGATATCATTCTTTTGTTTACTGAAATATGTTTATGCTTGTTTTGTTCATTTAGTCAATGATTGTTCTACTAGATATTGCATGACTCAATTATTACAATTTTTATTTGCCTACGAAGCATTTCGTTTACTGATTCATCTAATTTATCTCTCTACTATATAAAACATGTTTCTTATTCATATTGTATTGAATGTGCTGTTAATAATATTTTAATTTTTTCGAAAGCATTTTAAGCTTTTGATCCCATACATGGAACATTTTCCAAGTCAAATTACACTCGAAACCACCACCCTTAAAATTTGTGAAGCTTGCCAATACTCTTAGGATAGAATGGATCAAGAATTTATTCGTTCACTAATTTTGAGTATGCCAAGGAAGGTGGAAGTTGTTATAGGCGGGAGATTCCCGTAATTAATTAGTAACTGGAAAAATGTAGTGGTTAATATTCTGTTTCTTTTTTAATTTTAATTAATTTTGTTTTATTAATTTACCAAGGAATTTGGTGATACTTGTTTTATTAGAGGTTTAAGAGTTCTGCTGTTGATTCAATTTTGATTAATTATACATAGATTACATAGTTTATTAAAACTTTTTAATTCAAATTCAAATTAACCACTTCAAAAGACACGCAGTCTAGTATAAGAAACAAAAGAAATTATTAATATGATAAAATAATAGTATAAACTTAATCTTCAATATTATATTCTTTACATTTTATATACCATTATACTTATAATTATTAAATGGTGTATTTTTAATGCGTTAAGTAAATATTCAAAAAAATTACAAAAAATAATTAAAATTATGCGCATTCGCCATTTTCACAACTTTGTTTAATTTACAAAAATGATTATTATGAAAAATAAGTATGCAATTTTTGAATTATAGGTATTTAATAAAAAATATTGTAATATTCTTTTATTCGTTTCATATTTTAAATTTAAACCGTATTTGTAATTCAACTTAATAAAATAAATATAAATGCAGAAAATATTAATTAATAAAATATATAAATATTTTATTACAATCGAAATGATTGAATTTTAAAAATGATTCGACTAAAAAGTATATTATGGTTATTTAAAATCTAGTTTAATATTTGTATCAAAATATTTATATTTAAACCAGTACAAATTGACTTTATTATTAAAAAAATATTGAAATATAAATTAAAATTTATATTTGTTCATTTTTTTTATTATTAAATATGAAACGTTTACAAATAACGATACTGAAAATAAAATATTGAACGCTAAAACATTTTTAATTAATCCTTCACGTTACACAAAAAATTAACGAGAAACTGACAAAAGTGTATAATCGATATCAGAAATACGTAAACATTGTTATGAAACAAAATTTGATACTTAGAAGTAATATTATATTATATTTAGAAACTTGTTTTTATCTGATTTTTGAAAATTTTGTTATGAATTAATGTAAATTTGACATATTTGTAAAAATCTTTTAAAAGTATAAAAAACATTACATATACAAAATATTAAGTTTGTCAAAAAATATATAGGACAAATTATTTTGTTTAAAAAAATACTGTCAATAATACAATTATATTGAAATTAATTAAATTGAATTGAATTGAAATTAAGTTCTTTTATAAATATCACTTCGTATAGTTGTGTTATAACATTTTTAGTAGTCAAACAATAAATAAGGTATATTTATGAAAAAATAAAAACGTTATTAAATTTCAAATGCTCCAAAAATATTATATATTAATTAGTCTGTTGTAGACTTAGAAATTACATTTTTCTAATGAATTTATGATGTCAAAAATATCTCAGAATATCTGAGACAACACACAGTTATGAGAACTAAAGTATTAAATTATTATTTGATATTGTTATTTAGATACGTTTTACACTTTATCCATCATTGAGCTCGTGACAGAAAATATAATTAAATTTCATTTGATAACTGTAAAAAATGATTGCATGATGTACAAAACAATTTTTATATTGTTATATAGAGTTTTTACATTCATTCATTAAAGTAGAATTATAAATAAATATATTACAGGGGCGTTCTCATCTAAAATGGGATAGACAGTGTGTACCAATACACACTTTCCTTTAATTTTTTATTAATTAATAATTATTAAATGCATGAAGACAAAGGAGTTCATTAGTACAACATAACATACATATTATCAACAACGGGGATGTTCGTTCCGTTATTAAATCGGTTACAACTTGTCGTAACTTGTCACAGGGGAAGCAACCCAACCGGAACTGGATCGCGACTTTAGGCCGACCGTTTTTTCAAATCACCACTTGTACAAGTACATACGTAGAACCGGCCCCGTGATTAGCCTACGGCGCATTATAAAAATGCTTCGACGTTGAAAAACAGGGGACGATCGTGCCCCCACCGATAGCTAATTTGATTCGAGCCTCACTCCAACATGTGTCGCCGTAATAATACCGTGCGCAACGCGAATTAATACTTTTAAGGGTGAGAAACGCGCACATATTTGTCCACGAATTATTGACGACGAGGGGGACTGTTCAATGGACGATATGTTTGAATGGGCCCTAATTTGATGGGAACGCGATTTGGGCATAACATGTTTTTGATTATGTGGACAAGAGTCTTCAGCAAAAATTATAATGGTTAACTTTAAAATTGTTTGTAATGATGATGATACGATCTGGGGTGGATTTCATGACTCACTGATTTAGCTTAATCCAATGTATTATTTAAATAAAAATAAGTAATGTAAAATAAATAGATTTAATCTTCGTCTGTTTATTTGTGATTGCATGTCGAAATTATTAATTTTGAATCTCTCCAGTAAATTAATTATGTGAATAAACTATTAATATTTCTTATGCAATGAAAATTGGTTCGTTAAAGAAACATAAAATTAAATAAATAATCAATATAAACCGTTAAAGTTTATGAATCTTTATTAATAATTAATATACACATAAATTAAATGTATTATTAACAGCAATTTGTTTATTGACTTAAAATAAATAAATTTCTTTATCGAAAATAAACGAATGTTAATATTAATAATAACACAAGTCTAATAAATAAAATAACTGTACACATTAAATTATAATTTACATTAAAATTATTGAAACTTTCTCTATTGAGATGATATGATATTGAGAACTAGAAGTTTGCCGCTATATCTGCATATTATACATTTATTTGATAATTCTTGGTAATTTCAGTAGTATATTGCCCTTATTAGTATTAGTACTTCAATAATATGTAAATGCTACCTTTATTGGTTTGATTGGGTTTAAAATGTTTCTGAATGTGAAACTTATAGATTTACATTCTGTGTTTCTAAAAAACTAAAAACATTAATTGCAAAAAAGGCTGTTCAATTTAATTATTTTTATAACGAAATACAATTATCGTTCCATTGATATTATAACTTAATTTATTAAACTTATAAATATTATATATCAAGAAGCAATGGAAAATAAAATATTTACAAAGCATTAGTTATCGAAATTTACTATGTAAAAATATATTATCAATCTCTGACGGTAATTAAATTATTATTTAAAAACATTAAGCAAAAAATTGTTTATTAAATAACCTTATACTTTTACTTTTAATTTTAAATCTTAATTTTACCTCTAAATATAGATCTGAAAATAAATTACAAATTTTACCAAAAATATAACATAAAAAATAATTTATGTATAGTCATCAAAATATTAATTTAAAATTTATATAAAAGATTGCATTATTTTTAATTAATTTATTTTTTTATTTATCTGGCTATAATGAATAGTAATTTACAAAAATTTAAATAAATTTTATTTAATAATCCAACCAAGTTGGTTTTTAAATTAACCAAATTTTCCCAAATACAAAATAAAATACTAAACTTTATATATTACATAATATAAGTAAACAAAAATTTTAAAAATTAGGTTTTATAAATAATAAAAATTTAGTAATATCAAAAATATACTTTTTAACATGTTAAATTTAATGTAAAAACTTATTGTTAACTTCCAAATAGAAGTATGAAAATAAGTTATATATTTCACCAAAAATATATATAAAAAAGTTGAATAATTAATTTTTTATTTATTATCTTTTTACAATTAATAGTAATTTTCAAAAATGGTAAAGAAGACCAAATTGATTTTTTAAATTAACCAAACATAAACTATAAAATTAAATATATTAATTATTTATTTAAATATAAAAAGTAAAAATTAATATGTATATTTTTTACAAAAATAACATAAACGATTGAGATATTTGTATTATTCACAACGGAATTCTTTTTTCATTATTAATATTTTAAATAAAATTTCCGGAAAATTGATAAAATATGAATAAACAACAAATAATAAAATAACTTTAAAATACTGTTTATTAATATTTAATTTTAACATAAAAAATTATTCTCTGCATCAACTGATTTTAATACATGTATAGAATTTTTTAGTAGCCAATAATTAATTTCAGGAATTACAATTTTTCGAATACAGTTGGATACAGTTCAACTTTATAAAAAATGCATACACATGTTTATTTTTATTAAAGTTTATTTTTGTCTACCAAATACTGTGACAACCCTGTTTTGTACAAAAATTGCATAGAATTGTTTATTTCATTATGGAAAATGGACAATATTATTTTATTTTTTATGAAAAATCTGTATTACTATTTGTTATAGTGTTTCGGTTGTATTTAAACTGAATATGTAAAATGTCAAAATTGTTTTCACTGGATCACATATTTACGAACGATATTAGTTTTCCAATATCGATTAAATTAATAATATTATATAGCTGATTTAATTCCATCTGATATATGATTTAGATAAAAATAATTATTATAAATTAAATAAATAGTAATACGTATAACTGTTAATCAAGTATGTTGAAATCATTAATTTTGAATATTTCCAGTAATTTGTAATACCATTGTTTTCTCTGGAATAGATATTAACGAGTGATATTAGTTTTAATAAATAATATTTTATGAGCTGATTAAGTTTCATCTGATATATTAATTAATTAAAAATAATTATTGTAAAATATATATAATAATAAGTATAACTGTTAATCAAGTATTATATTTCGTGAAATTATTAATATTGAATATTTCCAGTAATTTGTAATATCAATTATTATAGTGTTTCAGTTATATACAAACTAAACATACAAAATGTCAAAGGTGTTTTGTCTGGAATTGGAATTAATAATACATATATAGTTTTGAAAATATTGACAAAATATTATTTTTAATATTAATAATTAATTCATTTGAAAAAAAAACCGACAAATACAAATATTGCTTCTGACAATCGATAAAATCGATAGAAAGATAGTAATCAATTGAAAACCAGTAGCATCCAGAATAATTCCGTCAGTCACTAGGCAAACATCTACCTACCATAAAGTTGCACGGGTGCACCTCATGTCGGCATACACACACAGGAAACAAGATCCCGGGGAGGCTTTCAATGCGCGACAATGAGCTCGCTGGATCTTTGTTCGCGGGCCACCTGGACCAAAGAACACCGGTCGGGACCGGGGTGGATAGGCTACGACCTGAACCTCCGGATTATTAACGCTGTTTTAACTGCGCGCAAAAAGATTCCCATTACTACTTTTTGGTTGAACACAGGAACGCACTAACAATTTTTCTAATCTTCCAACTGTTTACTTTTCGAAATTGAATTGGAAGCTTAAAATGTACTTGAAAAGAAAAAAGCAGTAAGGGTGTAGCTTCGTAACCTGCAAATTGTAACGTTGATTAAACTATAGATTTCGATATGGAAAAAGTCAAAATATATACATTTTGTAAAGATTCATCAATATTTCCTTTAACTATATTTTCAGGTCGTATACCATAAAATAGCTAATCCCCTATTCAAATTTCTTTATTTTTTACTTTATTGTTGGATAGAAGACCTCTCAATATAACTAACAAAACATTATTAATTAATTCAAAGAGTATTTATTAAATTATATATTTCGTTGTAAAAAAATAACATTTAACTCACAAATTTTATGGAAATAAGTATATTTTGAGGTCAAATAGCATAAAATAACTAATTTCTTTTGCCTTTATTATTGCGTAAAAAAAGACCTCTGAAATTTTACTAAAACATTATAAATTAATCCAAAGAGGATGTATTAAAGATATTCGTTGTGAAAAAATTGAAAATATATGAAGATTAACTTAATTTAATGGACATGAATATATATTGAGGTCGAATAGCATAAAATAGCTAATTTTTCATTTAAACTTCCTAATTTTTGCCTTTATCGTTACCTAAAAAACTTCTCAATCTAAGTAACAAAACATTATAAATTAATCCAAAGGGTATTAATTACATTAAATAATTTGTTATAAACAAAAGAAATATATAAAGTAACTATGAACATAAATATATTATGAGGTCCAATTAAAATAACTAATTTCTTATTACTTATACTTTATTATTGCACAAAAAACCTCTCAACCTAACTAAAATACTTTATAAATTAAAGAGTCATAATTAATTTAGTTATTTCAATATGTAAAACGCAAATTAATTCACGCACAAAATTTATAGAGACAAATCTATTTTGAGGTTGAATAGTTTTAGTTTAATTTATTCAATTTAAATGGATTGTGGAAATAGTTCTCCATGTAAAATTTAATGAAATTACTTTATACACTTAATCCAACTTTAACACATTTGAAACAACAAAGGAAAAGTACGTTTGAAATTTTCATTTTTAGCACCACGATATCAAAAACAACCCAAACAAAAGTTCACCACCATTCCCTCGAACCAGTAACATTATCTCATTCACAGTCGCAAACGAACGCAATAAACAAAAACCGATTCTGGAAGCGATCCTTCCTCATTTGAATTCGGTAACGATTTTTTCTTCGCACTCGTAAAACTGCCCTTTGATGAGAACACAATTGGCATTAAGACCCTTCGTCTTACTGAAAAGAAAAAACTGGTTTTCTTTATGCACACGTACATTTCCTTTTTTTGTACACTAACAATGTACGTTCAGGTGTTAGAGGGAATCCTCTCAAGGGGCGGTTCGAGGTTTTCAAGGAAGAGGCCTCACGGCATTCAGGACCGGAACTCTCGTTTTGTTGTTGAGTTAATGTTGCGAATGTTTGCTTCTATTTAATTTTAATTGATATAATGGTGAACTGTAATTTACTGTATATATTAAATTCACAATTAAGGTGTTTAATATTTAGTGTTGTATTTGTAATATTGTTTTTATACATTTAGATAAAAATAAATTTATTGATACTTTATAGAAAAATATTTAAAGTTTAAGTTATTATATATTAAATATTTCGAATTATAAATTTTAGTGTGTTTTGTTGGCAAATTATTTTATTAATAAATTTTTAATTTACAAAAAGTGATCAAAATTGTTTGTCTTTCCAGATATTTAATAAATTGCTGGGAAGCATTACACAACTAAACACGTTTCCAAAAATATTTTAATTTGAGATTATTTAAAAAATAGCTTAGTTTGTCAAAATAAATTAAATTTAGACATAATTTGCGTAGTTTTAATTACTTTTGGAAAAATGTAACGTATAATTTTATGAAGAGATTTTCAGAGAATAAATTGGAATGTATTATTAAAAAGTTTTTGAGGTGTTTAACAATAAATTTGAGACTTGATATATTTTATAAATAAATTAAATATTTTAATTTCAGATAATTTTAAAAAATAGTCAAATTTGTGAAAATAATACAAAACAAAACAAACAAGTTCAAATTTTTAACTTTATTTAATTTTTTAAAACTGACTTACAGGCAAATTATTTTTTTAAATAATTTTATAAATGTTTTTAAAATTTTAAATATTTAATGTATTTTAAAGTAAACTTTGATCATTTTTTTAGAAAACGTGAGATTATGTTTTCTACAATTTTTTGTTGTTTATTTCAGTGGTTTATAAATGTTTACAACTGTTTTTGAGAATACTACACAACTAATACAAGTATTCTAAAATATTTTAATTTGTTATAGAATTTTTGAAAATTGACTTTTAGAGGTAAATTATTTTTTTTAAATAATTTTATAAATATTTTTAAAATTTTTAACGTTTAATGTATGTTTAAGTATTTTTTTGTTAATGTTTTTAAGTAAATATATGATAATAATTATACAATAAAATATGTTTTAAAGAGTTTTATGAATGTTTCACAATATTAAGAATATTACTCAGTTGATACAAAATTCCTAATACATTTTAATTTGATATCAATTATTTAAAAAAATCTAAATTGGGAAAATAAAGCGAAGAAACAATTTTTAAAGATTCAATAAATTTCGGTGTAGGTTAAAGGTTATTAATTTAGAGTAAAATATATTTTATTAAATTTCTAACATTAAATTAATGAATTAATATTATAGAATAAATAGAAAAAATTTTAATTCATGCTGCATTTAGAATTTAATTTTAAAGTATATAATAATAATCTCGTCCATGTTGTAAATTTCTAATTTATTAAACGTAAAAAGATTATTTTTAGTAATTTTATGAAAAAATTGCATTTTTGTGTCGTTTATTTCAGTGGTATATAAATTAAAATTGGTTTCCATATTATGGCATAATAACCCGAAATAGAATGAGGGAGCAACTCGGGCGTTCCTTTTCCCCGGCCGGCAGATTAAATTAAAAAAAAAAAAATGTAAATCATTGCGAAATAAAGTCTCTTTGGCCTGTTCGAAACGTAACGAAGTCGCGGACGAAAAGTAATTCATGCGCATAATATTAGAAGAGGGGGCAGGGATGCCGCGCTGCGGCATTGTGTACAAAACTAAATGATTAGAATAAAGCCAGGGAACCTTTATGGATTTATTTGCGCGCGACAAATTAATTAACTCGAAAGTTATCCAGGAAAGAAATATTGCCTTCTGCGCGACATTCGAATTAAAATTCAAAGTTTCCAAAAGGGCTCATTACCTCCGCCCCACCATCGGGGAAGTTTCGCCCGGGAATGAATCCCATTAACCCTGGCGGCAATTAAAACCGGTCCGGAATTATTTGCGAAACTTTTAAATCTCGGAAAATACACTTTTCTTTCAAACTTCATATTGGAATCCGTACAGAGATTAATCTCCCAGGTCGCCACTTCATTAACACCTCCCGAACTTTGCTTGAGATTATATCGGGCAGAATTGGTTGATTAAAGAAACTTATTATTGTTACGATTCGATGTCTGTCAGATTAGTCTCGGAAAACTGCAAAGGTCATGTAAAAATTTAGCAAGTCTTTCTGTAATTAATGTCGAACCTTTACATTAATCAGTGCATCTGCATTTCCCGCAGTAGACGATTATCGATAATTATTAAGAATAAATTAACGATTTAAAAGTACATCATCGCATTTAATCATCTGATAAGTGATTCTTCAATCAACCGGATGATCCAATTAAAAAACTATATATAATATTAATAAGAAATTAACATTGAATATTTATTTTTGTTGTGTATAAATAGTTAATTATATTTCAAATTGTATGTGGGCACTTTTAGTACTAACCATAAAAATACCTACATACAAACAAACACTTAATAGTAAAATTATTTATTTATTTTATATTTTAATGTTAACATTTATATTTTATAATACAATATTAAGTAAATTAAATTTACTTTATTTATTTCAATAAATTAAAGTGAGGAATTGAATTATGAAGAAAGTTTAATTATAAATGTACTAAAAAATAAATAATTAATTAGCAATAAATAGCGAATAATTATTTTTGTAACTCATTAAAAATTAATTATTTATTGTAGTGGTTATGAGGGCTCTTTCAATAATAATTATAAAAATGACGTATTGAATGATTATATTATTATACTTTTTGCTGATGAAATATATTTTTGTTTTATGTTGCATAAAGTTTCTAATAGGGACCTATAGTAATAAATTTTTTACTGTGGAAAATATGAATAATTGTCTGTCTTACGTTTTTATTAAATTATATTATGGTTTTATATAGATAAAAATACTAATTTATGTGTACTATAATGTAATTAATGATTTAAGTTAAATTTAAGAAGGGAATATTTTGTAATTACACAAATTAGATTGGTGTTACTGATTGCAAATCAGTTAATAAAATAAAATGTGTACTTCACAACATAAGGGTGCTCTTATAAAGGGGATTTAGAGAAGAAGCAAGTTAGTTATAAATTGGTAATGACTTGCAGTGTTATTTTTGAAGTGTGGGGAGGACAAATTGAATTATATTGTGCTTTATTTCAAATATTTGGGGATGACTTTATGGCGTTGTCACAATTGATTATTAACAATTTTCGCTAAGCCAATAAATAATATTTTTATCTTGCCAAAAATAAATTTAGGAAAAATTGCTAAATATTACGACACAAGTTACATAAACGCCACTAAACTTGCCACCCCCCAATAAAATCGTCCAATTGAAATTGTCCGTAATAAAACATAAAATTTATTATAACAAACGAGGGCGAAATAAAAAATATAAGTAAATATTATATTGTGCTATATAAAATACCGAAGATTTATTTATTTACGATCATTGGAAGAATCATACGTATTGATTTCTTGGACTTGAAACTTTTATAATGGCCGTAATTGGCCTGACTGACGCACTTTATTGCTTATTTTCGTTGACTATATTACCTCCGTTTTATTTATGATATCTTAAACTCAATTGTAAAATTGACTTTATGTAAGATTACAAATTTAATAGTGGCTCAAATGCTGGTTGCAGTTTGTAAAACAGTAGTTTAATATGCAGTAAATTTTAAATTAAAAATAACGCTTCTGTATATGTAACTATTTAATTCTACACTGTTTAAGATTGAAATAAGAAAAATAATTTAAATTATTATACAGAACCAAATTTTAATTATAGGTAGGTAATTTAAATACAAATAGGTTTAGTTAAACGTGTAAATTAACTTTTTAAGTAGTTGTAGAAATTAAAAAAAAAGAAATTTTTATTTTTTATAAAATAACGGTATTATTCGGTTAAATTGTTTTCCATTTGTCAGAAAGACGAAAGTTGCCTTTTTAAATGATTTTAATATTATTTTGATTATGTAATTTAAAAAAATATTGTATTTTTTAAAATAATGAACATTTTTTTTTTTATATAAATTATTTTTCTTAGTGTTTTAGTTTTATGATAAATTTAAGTTAAAAAATAGTTTTGCTTAATAATTAGGTAACATCGTATGAATCATTTAAGATAAAAACACCCATGACATCATTTTACTAACAGTAGTGGTCATAATTATAGCAACTTATTAAAATATGTTAAAAATATGAGCTGTACTTCTTGAATTATTATGCAACTGGCCATCTAATTTTATTCTTTAAAAAATATCGTACTTTTTTTCAATGGCTAAATAAATGCATTTCAGTATGAAAATGATCCCAAACAGAAATTCTAAATTATGATCGACTGGGTAATGCCCGCCCAATTGTCAATCAATAGATAACATGTGGAATCAGGTGTATAAAACCATCAGGTTTATAAAAACATAAAAATTTTACAAATTTAAAAAAACTTATTACAACAGTTTAAGAAGTTTTAAGCTCAATTAAGATAAGTAACATTTTATATAGAATAAAATATATAATAATAACAATAGTAAATTAATATTATTTTAAAAGTTCACATTAAAGAAAATAGTTATGGTTAAAATATTTAATATTTTAACAAGTTGCTACAATAATGACCACTACTGTATGTCTACCTTTTAAAGTAAAACAGTTCAAAAACTGTATACGTACCACAATAATTGTTAGAAGAAGTTTTTTACAATATTTTTTATTGTCAGAAAATGACAAAAATTGATCACCATTTTTAATGAAATTAATGTTCAAAATGGGTGTGCACTATCATAAAAAATTGAATATTAATAAATATATGTGGCTGAATTAAAAATATTACTTTTCCAATCAATAAATATAAAATAAATAAACCACTTTGTATTTCATTTATTGTATGTATGTATTTTTGATTGATACTATTAAACATAACAAACTTAATTAAACTAATATGTAAGATAAAACGAAAATTAATTATACATGTATATAGTATGTTAATATTGTGTGTCAGTTATTTGCAATTTATTGCGAATAATATTGATTATCATCTAATAGAATTTACAGAATAAATTTGTATATAGATTACTTCAGACACTTTATTGTCAGTTTAATTTCTCCCTGGCTCAGATAATAAATAATGTGAGATATATTACAATAATAATGCGTTAATAACAACTTCGTATCGATTTAATGTGCTATGATATCATTTATCAGCGCGTACACACACACACAAATTCCGAAATGTAGAAATATATAAACTGTCATCTACATCTCGAGCGTGAGATATAAATAATTTAATAAAGAAATAAGATTAAATTGAGGCGATTTCATGTTTAATAAGCGTCAAGTGTAAATATTTTTTATTTTATTACAGTCAATATTTGTTTGAAATAAAAGTTGATCTCGCAAATCCATTGCTCGTGGCAGTTTCCTCCAATTCCTTTTAAAAATAAATTAAACTAACACTTTGCTTTATTACGTTCACTAATTGTACGACACTTGTTGCAATTTATTTTCACACTTAACGCCCAGAACAGTAATAAAATCATTTTATCCATTACCATTAATACTAAAACCCTCGTAAAATGTTGCGCCGAAAAAAAATGCAACAACGTTTACGATAGAAATTCACTTGAACATTAATAAATAAATCTTTCCCTTTAATGTGCAATTTTCGTGACTTGCATCGTAATGCTTCAGACAACTTAAGCAAATAATACTCTTCGGAACAAGCCAAGAAATGACGGAGCATCAAAAAGTGCACATCAACTACAGTTTTAAGCTCGTTTAACAAAATCATCCGCCGAACAAAACAAGACATCCATTTTCCGAGCCGTTCCCGAAACGGCTTACCTCGTACTTATTTAAATTTTTGAGAAGGAGCCACACTAAGCCGCTTGTTGTTTACAATTCCGGAGCATTTCGTGGAACATCCCCCGTGAAAGATATTCGATTTTGGTGCTACGCGAGAATTCGGATGAACAATGCGAGAAGATACACTGTGCAAACATTCGTAGAAAAATGGGATGGGATTTGGCTCAGGTAAAATTAGGGCGGAATATTATGATGTTGAAATGAAATGAGTCGTTATTGTAAGAATTTAAGTAAAATTGCAAGTTGAATACATGTCATCGGTGTGGGTAATGTGATTTTGAAGCCAGTTATTTCGGTTATTGAAAAAGTTTGTTTGCGGATATAATTTTTGAAATACGGCACTGAAACTTCAGTCAATTCTGGAAAACGTCAAAGAAGGCTTTTAGGTGGAAAAGTTTGTCTATCATTGAAAATCGGTTCAGTCTTAAAGGACCTAGTTGCAACTTGGTTAAAGAAGAATTTCATTCATACGAATTGAATTGGAAATCTAACAAATTATCTAGTTTATAATTAATTAAGATTGTGACTTACTTAGACTTTCAGAATATTGAATTTATATCACAAAAATATTGAAAATTTCCAATTAGACAACATTTTATATTAAATATATACTATTAATTGTTTTAATATTGTTTGTCTAGATTTATACATAAAATAAATTATTACTATTTGTTAAATAATTAATATTTTAATCGAAATTAAATAATATTTAATAATTTCGTAGACAAAAAATATAACAGGTTACAATAAATAATTTGCTTACAAAAGATCATATTTTTTTTTTAACTCAATAAATAAATTTGTAAATCTTGTTTTTAAATATGTAAAATAGCAGAAAATAATATTTAATTTGTTAAATTCAGAAGTGTTTCTAAAATTATAATTAAAAATAAATAATTTACTATAAAGTGTCTTTATTTTATTATTGTAAACTATTAATAAATGAATCACAAGTTTATATTTAAAATTTAATTTATAAATGCATTAAGAAATAAAATTTCTAAAATGTAAAAATGGCATTTAAAATATGTTAAATAGCCGAAAATAATATTTAATTTGTTAAATCCAGAAGTGTTTTTAAAATTATAATTGAAAATAATTAATTTACTGTATAAATGAAGCATATTTATTTTTATTTTACTATTTTAAAATATTTACAAAGGAACCATAAGTTTATATTTAAAATTTGTAAAGGTAGTCTCTAAAATATGCTAAATAACAAAAAATAATTTCTCAAATCTAAAAATTTTTTTAAAATTCTTATTGATTATAATAAATAATTCATTTAATAAATTAAGTATTTTTATTTTACTTTAAATAATTTACAAGAGAACCTTACGTATATATTTAAAATCTAATTAATAAATATATTAAAGAAATAAATTTTCTAAAAATGATACTTAAAATATGGTAAATAGCAGAAAAATTAAATTTGATAAATTCTTATATATCAAATTAAAAAATATACAAGTTTTTTATTTTTTTTTTATTGCTGATATTATTATTTAATAATTTTTTTGTATAACAAAATTGAAAAACTACAATTTTAAATTTAAAAAAATATATAAAAATGATAAAATTATTAATTTTAATAAATACATATTTTATAGCTATTCATATCAATTATTTTTTAAATATAAAAATTATAATAGTTGTGATTTCATTTAGTAGTGTTAATTATTTAATATCTTATTTAATATACTCAAAATATTCTCATCAAAAATATTTTATATTTATATATGAAATTAAAAAATATACAAGTTTTTTTATTTTTTTTTATTGGTAGATATTATTATTATTTAATAATTTCCTTGTATAACAAAATTGAAAAACTACAATATTAAATTTAAATGAAGTATAAAAATGACAAAATGGTTAAAATTATTAATTTTAATAAATACATGTTTTATAACTATTCATATCAATTATTTTTTAAATATACAAATTATAATAGTTGTGATTTCAATTAGTGGTGTGTAGTTGACACTTAAAGCAGAGAAAGGAAAACGAATGCAATACGTAAAACGTAAACGTTATTGTTGTTTCGTTTTCCGCTTTCACGAATTTGTCTTAAAACACACAAAAAGCTAAAACCCCTTTTATGAAAGTGTGGTGAATTGAATATGACTAAGGCGTTTCGATTTGACATCTGCCCGTAATGACGCAAAAGAATGGCACTTAAGGGAATTAAAATGATTTTAATATTGTGGTTTTGGATATTATTCCAGCTGTTAGACATCCATTATATTAACATAATAAGATTTAAGCAGGTATATAATTGTGGCTTGTGCTTAATTACTGATTTAAATTTGAAGAGAATTGTATTTTGCCTTTTCAAATCGGTAATTGGAATTCATTCAAGTTAATAAAAGGGATTAACTGTATCAACAAAATTGTTAATTGTGAACTTAGTAAAAGTCAGTTGTATTCTGGAATTCCTCGGGAAAATTTCATTATTTGACAAGTTGAACTTTATGGAATTAGTTTCGAGTTAAATTATCAGAATTTACAATTACATAAATAGTTCCGAATCGGAAATCATACTAAACAAACAATTTATGTTTATAATTACAGATTAATTCATCGAACAATAACATATTGATAATTCATAATCACATTTACTAATATCGGACACATATGAAATGTACCCTTGGCCTTTAAATGATGATACTATTTGTAACACAATAACTAATCGTAAAATTAGTAAATATTTTAAAATTAATAATAATTTCGTGTTAATCAGGGGATTGCCACGCACAAAATTTAACTACTTTGAGTTAATTGGATTAGTTCATGCCTATGATATACATAACCACAATGATCTTTAATAAATGTAAATTAACTATAATTATTAATGGCCTCATCATACACTCCCATCCAAATATAAACAGTAGTTTCTTTATTTTAAGAAGGAAAAATGATTTTAAATAAATTTCTTATAAAAAAGATTATTTTTCTTAAAACGAACATAATTTGTAGTCGTCATTCTGGCGGCTAAAAGCTAATCCATTAATTAAAAAGCTTAGATATTATGTTGCATTACAGTTTCGGAAACTTTAGTCAAATCACGACCATATAAAGTAGTGGAGATTGTCCTCTCGGTAATTGCAATTTTAAGTTTACGAGCCTCTATTTACATAAAACGTTTATAGAAAGAAATGAAATTTTATGTCTTTCAACGGACTGCAATATTTTACTGCTGGTAGCAAACAAACAAACCCATTGATTTTTAAACATAAATAAAATTTAAATTGTGTTCTCTTTGATGTCGTTTGTCCGACAGCTTTCATTCGTTTAGTTCGTGCACCTATATTCCAATTTTTTATGAAACGCAAAGAAATCACAGGAATAAAACATAATGAAAATTTTCTATTGAAAAAGTAGCATAGCTCGCACATATACTGCATGAGCAAAAATGATTGAACGACCCATTCGTATGAAAAATCCACATTGAATAATATTAATGCCAATTTTTACGCTTAATACATTCTGAAATTAAATTCCCATGTTAATGTTGGTGGAACTAATTTATAAAGCTGTTTTTAGAGTGATATTTTCTCTTAATTTTGAACTGTAGTCAGTATTAATACGTTTAAACATAAAGACATTAACGTCGATACATAATGAAGTTATGAAGGCGTTTAGTAAAAATTTATACGTTAAAGGCAAGAAAAAAGTTTACTCCTCCGTTTTGGGACATAAATGTTGAAGTTTTGTGTCGCCTTTTTATGCCGAAACGACTTGTTTCATAATTATGCGTAAAATGTAAGCAGAAAAGTGAAAAACTTTTAATTAAAAAAAAATCTATTCTGCTGAAAAAGTTGTCTGGAACAATAAACATTTTAATTCCTGTTTTATTATCGAGACAAATGAAAAGACTGTAAGTGTTCATACAGTGAATACATTATTTCGGATCGTTCAAGGTAATTGGTCATTTTAAGTAAAAAAATGAAGCGAAGTTTTATAATCTAATTATTCTGGAAGGACTGGAAGGTTATCAGACGCGCAATCAAATTTCTTTCGAGCCTGATAAACAAACAGGTTGAAGTGGGTAAATCATGATGGTATTATGAATGAAACGTTTTTATTACAGCACAATACAGTTTTATCTTTAGTAATATTTTCAAGGGTCTTTTAAACGAAATCGCGTTTCCAATTATTCTAAACAATATTATTACACTTGGAAATATATTTGGGAGAAGGTACTGAAAGGTCCAATTGTATTCAAAATTAAAAATGTTAATATATATTATATAAAATTAAGATTATTCCAAAATAATCAAATGTCCAAAAGGAATAATTTCTGATGAAGTGATCAATTTTGAGTCTATTTTATACATTATACAATATAAAAGGTATTAAAACTTTGCCACGTAAGTTGGTCTAAGTGACCTAACCTCCAGTGGTCAAATTTTATAGATTCTTAGTGTACAGTTTGGCGTAATAGCGAGTATTAATATGATTAAAAATTCAGAATATTCCAGTTACTCATTGACTAGCTTTAGTATTGATCTAATGGCGTGGTCAATTTTATTTTGACGTATGTCATATCATGTAAACTCTGTTTAACGCTAAGGACTGTGGTTTGTGGTAACTCCGAATTTCTTATGGACCACGATCATAAATTTGATTCGGAATATTGTAAGCACTTCAAAATATTCAACCCATTATGTGGTCGAACATTTGAGGTCTGGAGATGTCCTAAGGTATGTCAGTATGGTACCTCAGATTTCCTCCCAGATTTCGCTTTTCTCCGAGGTGTCTTCTGATACGTACCCGATCAACATCAAGCAAAATCGGGACTCATTCCATTCCACATCGCATGCTGTCACTCTCTACACCACTTCAATCTCTTACGACGGTCATGGATATGAGAAGGAGCACAAATTGGGAACGTTAAATGAAAAGTCTAAATGATAAATTATTAATTGCACTTCTCATGAAAAGAACTTTCTTTTGAACCACTGGTGTTCAATTTCATTTTGTCCCAAAGCAATCTATTATAGTTAAAGGATTTAATTCTGGACTTGACATTCATTTGTTGCTTGACGTCTTCGTGAACATTTTCCAGGACCTCCTTCAGACCACACTCTCCAACAATATCAGACAATTTTTCTCTTCATATGGACAGTATACACATCACATTTTCTTAAAACTGGACCACTGGATCTATATATTTTTTTATCATTAAAAACTTTATCATATAAAATCAATAAACAGTCTTAACCAATCCCACCTTTCAAATAAATTTATTAATCATAAATTATGTACTCAAAATGAACATTTTACATTAATAAAATTAATATTTTCGATGTACACAACCGCATTTCCAGCTTTCGTAAATAAACTTTTAAATTTTTGTGCCTTTATTTCATCGTTCTCGGTTCATTATAAAAGTGCCTTGATCTGCGATGTTGGTAAAACCACGGGTGTATAAACAAACATCTATTTATCCTGCGTATTTATTTTGTGGCAATGGTTTTTCTGATGTTCAAAGCTTGGACATTGGCTCTGAAAGGATATAAAGGAGTTGTGTAGCTTATGACACTGAGTTGAGCTGGGACTGTCCTGCTGGACTCTTGATTTATTTGTAGATAATTATTGCCGTTGAATTTCAACCTCAAACAACTTTATGTAATTTATTAATATATTGAATATTTTTATAAGAGGTGAAATTTATATTCCTTTCGTGAATAATGTATTCAGTATTAAGGAAAGCAAATTAATCACTATTTTCCCATTCGTCTATCATCATATATATATATATATATATATATATATATATATATATATATATATATATATATATATTGTCCAATATTATTAAAAAAATTATAGAATCATGAAATTATATGTATTATATTAATTTCAATATGTCGATGAACGTTGAACGTTCATTTAAAGAATTTTTAATATTGAAACTATATTAGTCAACGACTCATTCATTCATCAAATCGAGGAAACTCCAACTTCTTACTACTAGATTCGTATCATCAGCATAACTACCTACATTTTCTGCTAAAACATTTTCAATTAAATCATTTATATAAATGATGAACAGTACCGTATACAAAATACTGTCCTGTGAAACTCCAGTACTTCGTATCTGACTCATAGTTTACACACTCATTCTCTTTTTGTTATCTAATCAGATAAATATGATTTTCTCAGGCTTAAACAGACGCCGTTCCATATTTCTCCAATTTTTTTTACTCTCTAATCCTTTTATGACCATTTGAACTGATGTAAACAAAACGCATAAATAGCGATCTTTCTCTCATGTCCATGTTGATTACTAATAAAAATATAGTTTTTATTAAAAAAAATCAGTACCTTCAGACACGTGTATTCCTCGAAAACTTTTGAAAAAGTTGGAAGAAGGTATGAAATCAGCTATTACTCGTGGCTCATCTTTCTCATGTTATGGCTTTACTAATATTATTTTTAATTTATTCGATGCAGCTGGTCTTGTTCTTCAATTTCCTAATGATTTTCGTTTACGATTGCTTCTTAAAAATCAATATTATTGTACATTGGTAAAGAGCCTTATTAATACGGGATTAAAGGATCCAAAACCACCAATTTGAGACCAAAGTCACCATTATCGAATCAACTGTGGGTAGGTAACATTCTGGAAGATTCTATGGTAGCCGCATTGCGTTCCAGAAGAGGAAGACCGTTTCGAGCAATAAAATCGTCGGTGGGTTGCAGCGGGTACAGCGACGCGTACGCACGTACGACATAGCCATGTCGTATGTGAGCGGGGAATGGACACATGTTAAGTGGCACACCTGGCGGACAGCTGCGCTCGCACCGAAGCAGCCGGCACGCGGGTTCGAACAAAAGACGCCACCAAGAGCCGGCCACCTTTTCTTTCGCGGCCACGGCATTGGCGGCGGGGTCCGAGGACCCAGGAACAGCTGTCCCTTAAGAAATTCAGGGCCCACGGCCGCATTGTCCTTCTTTTACTCGTTCTCGCTACTACGCTCTTGATTTATGTGAGCCGCGTTCCGCTCAGGCTTTTTGGCGCTGGATAATTGGAAGAAAACTGGTCGCCGGTGCGGTGTCGATAATTGACAATTCGCACACGCACCGCTTCTAATGCGTTTCAATGAGCGAGCTTTTATAACGATTCAAATGTTCACGGTCCCGCGTTTCTTCTACCACTTTTGTTCAAGCCGTTCGTTCCCATTTTTATTTAAAGTAGGTTCAAACAACATCAAACGCACAATGGTCGCATAAAAGCCATACTTGTCGTGAATAAAGTAATAAATATTCACGGTAGGATAGTTGTATAAAGGTTCATAAGTTTTTTTTATTTCGCGTCAATTTTTGCCATTCACAACCGGTAACACCTTGTCATATTTATTATTTGATTCTTAAAAGGAGTAGTGGAATTGAATATGAATCGAGTTGTAGTTTCCTAGAAATTTTACATGCCATGTAAATATTTGCTGTACGATTGAATGTCGATTTAAGCGACTCATATAAAATTTTATTTAAAACTTTTTTTCGTTAATATCTCGTATATTGTTTGTATAAGTTGTTCCCTTCAGTTGAGGTAGTTATGATGGTTAAGCAAGTTCGGGAATTCCAGAATAATGATGGAGTAATGAGAATTTGAGCATTATTAATTCACTGTCTACATATGTTATATTTTATTTTTATTCGATATTAAATAACTTACTTTCTTGTTGATAAGTACTTATTAAGAAAATTTTAACAATTAAATAATAAAAACATGATAATAATAATGATAATATATAAGCCTAATATATTTTAACACACCTCGCCAAATGTCACTTGGATTTAAAAAATAACAAATAGTAGAAAATCATTTTTTTTTTAATATTTAGCAGTGTTCATTATATTTATATTAAAATTTCTTGAACATTTAAATCCAAATATGAATTATTAAAGGTCCTTAAATTTAGTTGATTTATTTTCAGCATGTTTTTAAATTTTAAGCTGATTATTATTTCTTATTTTAAAAATAATAACAATAATTAAAAAAATCATGAATATATTACTTTAGTTTAATATATCCGAAAATATAGCGTTTAAAAAAGTTATTTATGAATTTTTAAAATATAAGAGAAATTATTAACTTCCTTTTCTATTATTTTATAACCTTTAATTTCGATAATTACTTTTTTATACAGTTATTTTTCTTTTAAAAATTGTTAAAAAAAGATAAAGTAGGTACAAAATCAATATATTATATATTAATTTAATGCTTTTTAAAAACTTAGCTAGCAATGAAAAAAAAAAAAAAAATTAAAGAACCTTCAAAACAATTTACCTTTAAGAAAATTATAATTTTATTATAAATTTTAAGGGTTTTATTATTTTTCGATATAAAGTTATTAATAAATTTATTTACAAATTTTCTAATTATTTTCAAATTGCATGAGATTTTTTAAAGTCAAATTAATATATTTATGTATGAGATAAAATATATTAAAAAAGAGATAAAGAATGTATTATATATAAGTATAACATTTTTAAGAAGTAAGAAATTAAAAAAAAAATTGAAACACTTGCAAATTTTAAAAATTCATAATATAGTTAACAATCAATTTATAATAATTATTATTAGCTGCATTATTTTTTTGTATCAAGTCAAATAAATATTAATTTTTAAAGGGCGTTTGAAATTGTATACACCTCTAATTTAATTGGAAATTTTTAGGAGTTTGTTAATGTAAAAGTATTTCTAAATTTTCTTAAAAATTTTCTAAAGGTGTTCAAATTTGATGAGAGTTTTTAAAGTTAAATTAACATATTTATATATGAAATAAAATTAGCTGCATTAGTTTTTTGTTCCAAATCAAATAAATATTAATTTTTGAAGGTCGTTCAAAATTCCTAACTGGTCTAAATTTCCTTAAGAATTTTCTAAAGGTTTTCAAATTTGATGTTATTTCTTGTTAAATGTTAAATTCACACATTTACATACGAAAAATTTTTTAGTCATCCAACTTTAATCAAATAATTATTATAATAAATATATAAAACATATTTATAAAAGAGTAAAATGTGTAGTGTTAAGAAAATGAAGGATCAAAAATTTGAACCAGTTTAAAACATTTTTTGTTAAGGAATAATTATTTTTTTGTACATACAATATAAATATAAAAATAAATCAAGAATTTTAAAAGTACTAACCATATTTAAATAATTGTTTTCCTCTTTTACCTTTACATAACGATTATTCTTTTCTATTAATTATTCAATATTCGCAACAAATAAAAATTAATTAATTATTTCGTAATTTGGTTAGTTTACGTCTTGAAACCAAACAAATATGCAATACTGATTACACACATGTTAAAGCGCCATTCAACACAAAGACATAAACATTAAAGTTTTTAAGAAATAATAAAAAAACTGTTGATTAATATCAGTACGAGCAGATGCTTAAATCAGCTTGTCGTTTCACATATTTTCAGATACACCTGCTTTCGAATTATCAATTTTCAGACGTCTACAAATTACAATGTAATCTAGAAAACGACCAGATTGTCCCATTAATCCACTGTCCTATTGTGTAAGTTTTATGTAATTAACGGAAGAAACATTTTTTGATGTAAGCTGAATTGTTCCCATAGAAAAATCTGATTAATTTTAGGCTTTAGCATATTGATTTTATGATCGTCGTTTTTTAACTTTGATTTTCACTCTGGATTACACAGAATATTACAAAGTAAAATTATAAATAAGATAGACAAATTGACTAAAAATGGGTTTGAACACAAATTTTTTGTTTCAGGTATTATTAATTAAATAAAATGAGTACTTTTTAAAATACAATTTCATATACTGAAAAAAATATACAAAATATGTGATATGTATATGTTTTATTTATCTGTGTTTATAATTAATTAAAAAGTGAAATTTATCTAAAAAATAAGTATACTAGGGAAAGTTCTCGATGATGTATATACTTTTCAAATTTTGCTACCCATAGATTGAGCAATAGTTTTTATTTCATAGGTATTTTATTTTATGAAATGTTTCGACCCAGGGAGCTTTGCTATTGAATAAGGATATTAAACTCTTCATTTATGTTATATTTACAACACCGTCCCTGGAATTTTCTACTTTAAAACACCCGATCACATCAAAATGGGCTAGGTTCCACTATCCGTCGTGTCTATAAATAAAACACGTGCACATTTTATGGTTTAATCGGGCCGCTATCAAATTTCCTCGATGGGAAACAAGACCGTCGACTTCCTTCGTACTCCTTTGAACATTAAATATGACACAAATATATTCTTAGCGTGACAAAGGCCCGCAAACCCACTTAGACAATGGCAGGGCTGCATTGTCGGTCCGGATTGCACGCACACCTGAGTACGACAACTTGTTGATTTCGTTTCCCGGTTGAGGATTCGTAAATTTCTTTTTTGAATATGCAGTCCGACGGACAAAGGAACCGGACCCCACGGAAGTTTACCACTGTAAATCAATTAAAGTGATGTCGATGTTATGTTCTCTGAATGGGATCGGTCGTAGAAAAGTTTTTATTGCGTACGAGAAAATGGGAGCGTTCAAAATTGGACATTGTGAAGGTTTTTATTACTTTTACTAACTGTAATTTTGTGTTGAGCACAAAGGTTTCGCGATCATTGTATTGTTGGTGATGTAAAATTGTTGGAATTGGCTATGTTGTTAATGAAGAAGATTGATCGTTTTCTGAAATTTATATTGGCTACTCTAGTCTTTTATATGAGTAATACTGTTGACTTCGATTCACAGTGACTTTCCGTTATTCTTAAATGTGTCAGAGCATTGTTAGTGAGGGAAAGTTATTGAGTAAGTTGTGTATGAAAAAGGTTTAATTACTTTAAAACTTAATAATGTAAAGAAACCAAATATACTTGAAAACGCCCCTTAAACATATTTTATTTATTTATTATGAAATGTGAGATGAAAATGTTTTTCTAAATATTTGGGGCCAACTCCTGTAAAATTATTAATAGCATAAGGAAGAATAAATATAAGCTTGATAACGTCCCAATTTTATTTTCATTTTCGAAACGTTGTAAATTGACGTACTTTTTTTGTGCGCCCCGAAATTTATTGCTGTAGTTCAAATATAAATTAAAAAATTCAATCACACGTCATTCGCACCTGCCAGAAAATAAGCCATCACGAATCCAAGCGTTTTGCTTAATTCGATTTCGGGCGTCAGGAAAGTTTTAGACAGTCCCCCGTAATTTGAACTTTAGCACTGAGAAACGGAACAAAGAACGAAGACTTCCATTGTGCCAACACCTGAGCCGCACAACTTGTTGATTTTGTTTCCTGCTCGAGATCATGATCGAATTTGAATATTGCGCGTTGAACACAAAAGGCCCCACCCCTCGAAGGACCGAGGCGAAATATTATTTATGGGACCCAGCGAGTTTTATTGTGCTTCATAAATTATTTTATATGGGGCTGTAATGTAGAACTAGCCCAAAGTCAATTATATTGCTTTATGATCATCCACTCTGGGAACTAGATAACGGTGTTCCAGCCAGTTGTGGGACAAACTTCGGTTCCCGATGTTGTTTGGGGTGTCAGGGTGGTAATATAATTCATAATATGAGTTTTCGTTCAATTCAATGGGAATATGATACCGTTTTATGTGGTCGTAAAAAAATTTCAAAACAGGTAACTACATTTGAACCGCATACTTTTTGGGTTTGCAGATGGTGTGCACTCAATGACAAATAATTTGTTGGCTTATCTTTATCCTCTTTAGGGGATGATATGCTCTACGTGAGAACCAAAATGACAAAATTAATTATTGTTAGCAATTAAGAAAAAATAATAAAAGTATATTCAAAAAATATAAAGCATATTACTTCTTAAATGGTTGTTGAGGAGAGAAAACATCGACAGATGACCAAGTTTCGTCCCCTTTTCCCTGTGTCCCACTTGAACATCCGGTAGCTTTTCCCCCGTGATTTTTGTACGACAAACTAATTTCGCAAAATGACTTGATTACAGACCCAATTTGTTTGGTGACACTGTTTATATCGTTGGGGAAGTGCAGTGGAGAAAAGGGTTGCGCAACGTTGCCCTCTTATTGGATATTTGCATACAAATTATTATATAATTGAAGAAAATTGATTTTAAAACTGGTTATCCACCGGAATAAATTGTCAAGAGTTGCTCCGGTGGAGGTTCACTAACGTTTGGGCATAAAGTTTTGCATTTAATTAAATGTCACGAAAAAGCTGCAAGATTATAATTGAAAAGTAAAAGGAAAAGTGACTTGAGATATATTGAGATTTTAATAAACTGTAGATAATTTGCATAGTTTCAGTTTTTTCTGTACGTTGTTAGCAAAATTAAACAAGCCAGCTATAAAATATTTAGCATAAAATTTAAAATAGTAATTAAAAAGTAACAATTTTGAACGTACTTTTTAGAAATTATAAACGTTAATATCCAAGATATTAATTTATTAAATATACCTGAAGTTTTCTTTATGGCAGCTAAAACGTGGATTAACATTTGTACTTTATTAACTTTTAACCAAAGGCACTGACGGAAGACGGATAATAATACTCCTTACCTGAATTTTATATTTTTATTGCCTCACTTTCACACACTTTCAACTCAAAATTATAGGTGTATTATTTATGTTTACTGCATTTTATAATTTAAGCTTTTCCAAATAAAGAAACGTAAACTTGATCTAATCATAAGTTAATAATAAATAAATAAATGAGATTGTCATAAAACTTTATTCTACATTTTCTTCTCGTTTCTCTCTGACAACATTGTTTTGACATTCTTAAAAGTCTCATTTCATGAAAAATAAAATTATTGCTTATAATAAATTTTATTAACACAAAGAAGCTAGAAGTACTTTTAAATGTTTTTTCTTCCTTAGTTATCATTAATTATACTAATTTTTTGAAATATTTTATGTATACTTATTTTATTTGTCTCACTTTCACAATTTCAACTCAAAATTTTAGTTTATTTAAAGGTAGAGATTATTTGAAGGTATGTTATTTATGTTTACTGTATTTTAAAATTTTATCTCCCCCAAATACGGAAATGTAAAGGCATGACCATAGTTAGCAGTGCCATAGTACTACTAGTAAAAGATTTTGTCTGATTTTACATTTTAGTAATTAAAGTAAGTAAATTAAGCTGAACTTTTAAGTAAAAAAATATTCTTCGTATATTTTATTTTTAAGAAAGGGTAAAAAATTAAAAATTAAAATAATATAATTTAGATTATTATAAATAAAATTTTTTCAATGGATATCATTTTTTTCTTTATTGCTCTCCTTTACCTATTTTTACAAACAAATTCTTGATAGTTTTGAGAAAGATTAATTCATCAAAGAAATTATTGGGTCAATAAATAGTTTTACTAGTAGAACAAAACAGATAGTAAAACATTTTGCTTATTTTTTTTTATAATAAATTATTAAAAAACAATTTTTGTTTTACAAATCTTTTAAAGAATTGAGATTGTTATAAAACTAGTTCTCAAACTTTTACACAATTTCAACGCAAAATTTCTAAGATCTAAACTATTTGGAGTTAGAAATATTTGCTGAATTTTAAAATTTTGTCTTTCCCAAATCAAATAACATAAAGTACTTACCTTAAGCTACTAATAAAAGATTGCGTTATTTGACATTTTTAGTCATTTAAAAATTTAATTAAACTCTAAGGTAATAAAAAGAGAAAAACTATTTAATTGTTTTTATTTTTTTTTTTGATGAAAAAATATATAATTGAGACTCTTATAAAACTTTTTCTATTTATCACTTTGTTTTCTTTATTGCACTTTTTTACAATATTTAACTATTCTGTATATATATATATTATATATTTTTTATAAAAATATTTAATAAATTTTAGGAAAAGATTATTTCATTAAAGAAATTATTTTTTTTTGTATAAATCATTAAATAAAAAACAATTTATATTTTATTTATTAATATAAAATCATATATCATATGTTTTAAAGAATTGAGATTGTTATAAAACTTTATTATCTAGTCTTTACTATTAGAGAGAAACAAAGTAAAGGAAAAAGAAACGTTTTAAATTTTTTGTAAATAAATTATAAAAATACATTTTTTATCGAACTTATATAAAATTTATTGAAATATTATTATTATTTAATTATAATTCAATTTTCACACAATTTTATCTCAAAATTTTCATTTATTTGAAGATAGAGATTATTTGAAGGTATGCTATTTGCTATGTCCATTGTATTTTAAAATATTACCTTTCAAATTAAAGTAAAACCTTGACCACCAGTAAAAGATGTTGTATTGATATTCTTAGTAATTAAACGTTTAGGTAATGAAAAAGGAAAACAACTTTGTTTGTTGATTGTTTTTTATTTTTTATTTAATTGTTTTTAAAAAATTGAAAATGAGAAAATATTTTTTATCTGACAATATTCAACTCTTCTGACTTTTTGACATTTTAAAAGGAAAATGAAAAAAATTTTTGGCTACAATAAACAATTTTATTAGTAAAAAAGATAAATAATTTCATTAAACAATAAGTCATGGAATATAATTTTAGTTTTATTCAATATATTAAAAAATTTGAATACTTTATGACTTTCTTACCAAGTGTTTCGAATATA
This sequence comes from Aethina tumida, assembly GCF_024364675.1. Lineage (NCBI taxonomy): Eukaryota > Metazoa > Arthropoda > Insecta > Coleoptera > Nitidulidae > Aethina > Aethina tumida. The sequence goes on from NC_065435.1 coordinate 68,124,865, forward strand.
ATAATAATATAATAATAATATTAAATCAAAAATTTATGGCAAAAGTAAAAAGGATTTGATTGAGTGGTTTACAAAAAAAAAAGATTGAAAAGTTAAATAAAGCAGGTTCGGTTTGTGTTAACCGTTTGTCCGGCGAAATGAGTGAGTGCTTGCTCGTCGGTCGAACATTTTTATCGAATCTTCGCCGTAACGGAACAATCGCGTCCGAATGCCGCCGATTTCTTCCCGTTGCACTTGCAGCACCGGAATCCGCGGTCATTAGCGGACTTTAGTGAAATCACCGGGCCCGTCCCGCCACCGACCCGCGCACGCACACATTTCTGCTTAATTCCAGCATAAAAATGCGTGTGTGTGAGTGTGCCTCCCATCTGCCCCAGCACGTGTATCCGGTACTCCAAGGGCACCTGCCCCAATACTCTCTTTTTTTTGTTATTTTGTTCTTTGGCGCTGTTGATTATTTTTTACCACTTTACCCCGTATAATTTATATGATTATATTTTGGTTGGTCGGCATGCCATATGCTCCCGCCTCATTGGCCACCACGAGCACCCGGCAGCTGATCACCTCTTTCCTACGTCTTGATCGACTATTGTTTATTCCACTGCTGGACACAGTGGTTTTCGTGTGAAAAACAGGTGGTTTGGAAATACCTGACTTCGACACCCTTCAACTTTATAAAAAATCTGTTTGCTATAAAAAAATGGCGGTTACGGATACTTGAACGCTTAAAACCAGGCCACCATAACCGGGAATTTATATTTCAAAGAGAAAAAAATATCGAAAAAGTAAATAAAATAAATAAGATTAAATTATAAAAACTGTTAATTGCACTTGACAAGTTTTTTATTATAATTTAATTTTAGTTTTTTATAATTTAACAATGTAGGTTCCAAGAATGTTACATAAAATCATTTCCTCAACATAAAAATTATTGGGTTCAATAAAGAACTTTACTAATACCAAAAAAGTTTAACAGACATTTTGTTTAATTTTCTTAATAATTAATCATTAAAAAAAAAAACAAGTTTTAATTGAATTTTGCTTTATTGCTTTTTTGTCAACAGTGATTTCAGTTTGTTTTAATTTATAATTTATGTTATAGCCTCCACAAAATAATGAATAATAAATATTAATTAAAAAGAAAATTATCACAAAATAAAATTTAAAAATGTTTGTATTAATTAACTTAATAATTTAGATTCTTTGTTGACTTTAGTTTTCTTTTCTTTGTTATGTTATGTATACAGTATTATCAAGAAATTAAATTCTCAATTCTATTTGTTTTTAATTATTAAAGAATTTTTCTTGTTTTCTCATTTTAATTTGACTATGCCAAATTATCTACAAAAATTGAACTTTTATGACACCATAAAAGAAATTAAACATTTTTTTCAAAATTTTTTCCTTAAAAAAATCATCAATATCATAATGTAAATACAACAATATTACAATCTTTCAAATATTTTTTCAAGATTTTAATGTCATTTGATTAGAAAGATTATGTTGAACAATTTTAAATAAAATCGAATGTTTTATAAAATTAGAATAGATAAAATTTGCTTTTTGTTTTTTTTTGTTATGAATTTTGGGGTCCCTTTTATTATTTATGACTGAAGCTTCTTATAATTTTGAACAAAGTGGCCTAATATTGTCCATATTTCAGAAATTATTAATCAAATAGGTATATAAAAATATATTAAGAATAAAAATGTCTATGAAGAAAATTTGGAAAATATTTTAAACTTTCTAAGAGACCTAATACATATCAGAAAAATCTCTCAGATTTTTCTTTACAATTTATAAATTATAGGTATATTTATAGTTGATTATTTATTCATTTAATTTTTTTAATTAAATTGTTTTAATGTGTTTAATAAAATGGTGGCAAGTCATGAATTGAAACAAGTTTTAAAACGTCAGATTCGTTGAACTAGTCGATAAATTTAGTGGGTTACACTGTAAATAATTAATATATGATAATATTTAAAAGAAATTGAAAAATAATAATTATCAAGTACATAATTTTTCCAATCCAATATTTTAGATAACTAGAATAATAATTTAGTGAATAGTTGTTATAAAACCAATTTTTGATGAATCTAATATTTAGTTCCAGCTTAATTTAATTTATATATAAAAAAATATGTACATAAAAACAATCACTACATAAAAAAAATAAAAATTTTAATGACGTTTCCACAGGTGGTTCCAGCAATCTTTGTACCACCGTGCGGTTATTGAAGACGACACGAATCATCTTGTACAAGAAAAACCACTCTTCAGATGGCATGTTTAAATTTTCGGGCATGAGGGCAGATGGTGGAGTGAACCACCATTAATTGAACCTGCATATGTCGTTCCTGAACATTTGTATTTAGTACCAGCCTACAATCCTGTCACATTGTCCAATCTTAATGATGATTGTGCCGGGATTATTTTTAAACTACCGGGGATGTTAATTTAATGATACTCCTAGGACTAGATTTCTTTTGGATATGTTATCAACAGGATAATAAACAGTAAAGTATTTATTAGCTCATCTACATTTATTACAAAGGATTTTAACTACTTGCAAATGTGATGGCAGATATCTTTCATTCAATCTGAAGTGCAATTAATCTTGAATTTAATATTATTCTGTATGTTGCAATAATATTTACTACATTTATGTGAATAGAAACTTATCCTTTTTGATTTGAAAATGGAACACATGGACAAGTCGGTTAGTTAATAATTGGCTCTGTGATAACGTTAGTTAGTTTGAGGTAATTGGAGCGTCTGTCAGATTTTTTTAAACAAAGTTGAGCGTAAACATCTAAAAACATGTACTGCTATTAAAATTGAATAAGATACTTCGCAACATTGTAGCAGCATGAGGATTATCAATTCATCAAGATTAAAATTCTATCGTTTTTTGTAACACCACTTCGAGATGCATTCTGTAGTTGAACGGAAATAGACTGTTTTTTTCACATAAACGGATCAATTTCGTAATACACAAACGTGTGCATTATTTAATCGATTTCATTGCAAAATATAATGCATCTTGTACATCGTATTTGATACGATGGAAATATCGTGGTGGCATATTAAGTGTCGTGAAATTCAATATGCCCTCATCATGGGAGGCCCGTGAAATGTTACCAAAATTCTGTATGCAAGCTAATCCTTCTGTTCAGAGATTTAACGTATCAAATTAACAATGACACCACCTGTTAGCGAATTGAAGAGATTTATGACCGTTTTTGGTGTTGACTTTAAGCGTTTTATTGACTAGATTAGAATATTACTTATTGCCATTTGAAATTTGTTTTCCCATCCGGATCGATTTATTACTGACAGATTGATTCTGTGGCAGTAAAGTGTACCTGTTTAATACATTTCCAAGTAAGGTACCCCATATAAAAATTGCATTTATGGTTTGCATTTTCAACTAAGTACATACCTCGAGCCTGATAGTTTTGCTTGTTTTATGTTGGCGTTGGTTTTATAGTAACTATTTGAGACTGGTGGGTTTCATCTTTATTACAACATCTTAGATATAACTTTTAGAGGAAGAACGGGAGATTATGTTAAGATACATAAAATAATTTTATATTGGCTTTCGAAAAATTAACAACCTTGAACTGTACTTTAAAGTGCAAGGAAGAGTATGTAAATATTAAAATTTTCCTGTCGTAATTTCTCTACAAAATTAATAGGCAACTTAAGTATTCATATTAAAAATACAAAACATTTCTACACATTAGTAAAATCGTAGTATATACATATATCAAAAGAAAATTCATTTTGAAATTGAAACATTTTTATAGGTATTTGAAAATTTATATAAAGTATGACTCTTTTAACTAATTTACAACTTATTATATAAGACACATATTTAATTAATTTAATTTAATGTATTTGTAAGATTTATGTTCAATATGTTTAATTAAAATTAAATTAATATTGAATATTTCAACATCAACATCTAGTGTACTATTCTTCACAAATTAAAAAATATATATTTTTTAATATGAAGAAAAACAAAATTTAATTTCATTATAGTTATTGTTAATGTTATTTTAAAACAAATAAATTCAAACGAATTTCTCCAGATTTAAATTATGTTATTTCCTGTTTATGTAAAAATATTACGTCACTTAAAAAATTAATTAATTAGTTCTCAACTTAGTAAAACAAACACTACAATATAACCAGGTGTCTTCACAAAAGAGTAGAATAAAAATTCAGGTGTCTCAACAATTACTTTTAGTTAAAATGTTTTGTTTTCTGTTAAATAATTTATACAATTTAAAACTCCAGAACCATCATCAATCATCAATCGAATAGTCTCCTGTTCATTGTGTGCGGAGTGAATGTTTCGCCGCAGAATCCACTCGATCACTTTCCCATTTCCCCAAATTCCGGCTCCGTTGTTTACAATATCATCGCGTCCGATTCGCATCTGGACCAGGTGTGTAACTTTAAAATTATTGCACAAAAATGAGTAGGAACGACGCACGGTTCTGCAGCCGAATCCAATTCTGTCATACCAGGTACGCCACATACAAACCTTTTGATTTATTACCTGCAAAGGCACAAAGGCCTTCCCTTTCGCAAAGACTCCACTGCGCCATTCTTCTCGATCATTCAGGTCCTTAGATAATTGTCGATTTCGTCTTCCCTCTTTTTAGTGCCTGCTCCGGCCAAGACCAAATGCCATGCACAGAGCAGGATTAAAAAATATACTTTTTTGCATTGCGAAACTCTTCTTCCATGTTTTTAATAGGTGTTACATCAAATCGTTTAAATGAATGAATAGCAATAGAACATGCGATATTTATGATGAACAAGAATAATATAATTTTTGAATTAAAGAGTGCTACATGTAATCTAATAAGTACATAAAATGTAATACAATTTTCAATAGAATATTTATTATATATATTTATTATTATGTACAATTTAATTTTAGCGTTTAAAAATGATGTATTAAAGACATACCATAAATAATAGAAGATCATTTTGAATTATTAATTTCATTACTCTTGAAGTACATACCACTAAATATACATGACTTGCTTAAGAAAATTAATTAATGTACTCCACTTTTGATATTGTAATGAAGAGAGAAATTATAGAATTCCTCCTAAATCTGTATTTGCAAAAACCTGGCTACTCAGATATATATTTCGAATATTATATATCTTTAACACACAAAATTAATGGAAATTCTTGCTATCCATGTGTGTTTTTCTTTTTTGAACCTAAGTTGACACAACTGAAAGTAAATATTATTCAGCTTTGGAATCAATCATGTAACCAACTGCTCAAAAATTTACACATCCTCACAATCCCATTTGTCGCCTACCTCTACCAAAAAATACCTGATGTTCGTGAACATCTGCCGATCAAACCTCTGCTCCCGCCTAAACCCAAAGCCCAGGGCGAGGGCCCTAAATCCAGCCCTGCTCCATCGAAATTTCGTAGGTACCAGGTAATATTGTCGTGGAACAAAGGACCCAAGCCCCACCACCGATCCATGGCTCGTCCAATGGTGCGTATATAGACTACGCTGTCGCGGTGGTACGGATCAGTGTCGAACTCGAAGCCGTGGTGGCAAGTTGTCTTGGGAGACGCGAGTGTTTATGTGTTGGTGCCATGTGCCATGTGATGGAATGGGATTACCTTTGGATACGCATTTTTTCAAAGTACGTAACTTAGGATAAGTGCCAGTTTTATTATTCGGGAGCCAGTGAAATGAAGAGGCCTGGGGCATCAGTCTTCGCTCGAGTCTAAGAACGATACCATGGATTATAATATAAACATTTGAAGATGCGAGATTTGGTATAGTTGGTAGAACTTTGTTCATTGATCTGTTCATTGCGATTATTGAATTTGATTGATGAGAATTGTAATGGCTACATGCCTGCATTCCGAAATGTTTTTTCCCAAATTTAGACTAATATAGAAATATTAATTTAGTTACTTTAAACACATTATTGTTGGTTCATGTTCTTAGACACGAAAAGGAAGATTATCATTCTTCAAAATATTGTCTTTGAGCCAATGTTCGCTCCTAAGAGAAGTATTTCTACTTTCTTATAAGTTTTGTAAACAAAATATTAAAATTTATTGCTCAGTACCCATTAAAGGTTTCTCCAAAACAATGGAGTTCTGAATACTTTCTATGTCACTTTTACTGCCGTTTTTAAGTCTAATTGTCTCCAAGATTTTCTAAATTTTCCTGCACGTCATTGTGGTATATTCCGATTTACTTGTTTCCTAAACGATATTTGTATTGGCCGATGGGAAACAATAATTAAATCACCTAGTATTGCTTCATTTTCAAGTCAGTTCCTGTTTGCAAAATTAAGTAAAGCAATTCCCGATGTATAAATACCGATAACAAATATTTAAATAGCGTTCCATTGATTCACGCAACACGTGCTTGGGTTTTGAGGAAACCATCGCTCATAAATTTTGTCGTGGTAATCGACACCCGATAAGCCAGGCATAATAATAAAGATCTAAACCAACGCTCTCGATAGCGATGTCATTAAAACCATTTAAGATAGTGCCAGTTTAGCCGTGTCTGCAATTCCTTAAGACATTTGTTTATTTGACATTTTAAAACGTGATATCGCTGAAATGACGTAACCGTAGACAATGTGCGAAATAAACCCATTGCGACAGTCGATTGACGAGGAAACAGCAATCTGGTTCTTTATTGTTTATGTTCGCACTGATTATTTTATTAATCAGTTAATTGTAAACTGTGACCGAGAGTTTGCCAATAGATATTTTCTTCGAAATTTCCTTCGCACCTAATTTTCAGGCAATGCATTAATCATGTTTGCGGGATGTAAATAGGACTTCTCGTTATTTTAACCTTTGTGCTATGCGGTTTCGTTTTCGTTCTAAAATTCCTCCTTAAAGCTGCAATAAACAATTTACGGAATTATCCAATTAACAAGTAGTAAATTCTCAGAGTTTTGAGGCGACGTTTTGATATTAAACGTGTCACATTATTGGCCCAAAAATAGAACGACCGTGAACCATTGAAAAGAAAACAACAGATTTTCAACACTTGTTTGTGGCAGATGTTTAACAGTACTATTTATAGATCATATAATCTAATAGTTCCCTATTATCATTCACTTTTAATTCAGTTTGAACTTCTCTACAAAGTACAGAGGTCTCGAGATTAAGGAGGCATCTGTCGTCGATTTTTACCAGCTTTTTAGGATTTGTACAGCTGCTTTTCACTTGACGTATAGGGACGTCAATTTCACCAAATATTGTTCAGTGATAAGCAGACAGATGCAAGCGGTGATCATAGGTTTCTTTGTTCGGCAGCTGAAATCCACGTCTGCTATTAACTTTATAAATGCTAATTGTTGGCGGTTGATTTACTGGCGTCTCACACGACATGGTTATTACAGTTAGCAGACTTTACCTCGATTGCTGATACTTGTTGACTAAGACACCGACATGATTCATCAGCGATAGTAGTCGTGATCCCACTAACCACGTTGCCGTTTCCTCGGTACAATAAACCACAACACACGAACCAATGGAAATAAACTCGTTCCAACAACCGTCACAACAGTTTAAACACGTACGATAATGATCCATTGGTGATGAACGGGAAGATTGCGTCCGATGTTTCAGGTAAAATGTCTTCGGACCAAAAGTGGAAGACGCTAGAAATGAAGAGTTTTGGCGGTCTTTTAATGTGGAACATAGGTTAAATGTGACAACGCCGTGATCAGTTGGGTCAACTAGTGGAAACACAGCTGGTCAGTGCACCGCACGACAGTCGTTTGTTTTTGAGCCCGATCTCGTACAGTTGATTGTGAGCGGCCTTAATTATTTCCTAGTTCGGTTTTGATCATATTAACGACTGGGATGAAGTAAGACATTTGCCCGACGACTGAATGTGGGAAAACTAATTGGAAACTATATGTCACGTATCTGAACGAGTTGCTACACCTTGTAGAGCTTCTGACGCTTTTGTAAAAAAAAAACCAAAGTGGATGTGTAACAGACAGATGATTTTATAGCTTCAGGAAGTTAGCAGTTGGAGTGATTGACGATTGTGGAGGCAGTTGTAATTGAATACAAATTTCGCCGACTGCTATTTATTAATACTGTTGTTGTATCATTTTGGATCAAGATACGGCTTATTTAACAGCTACACGTCCCAAACAGTTTTGTAATGTGTTAAAACATTAGATCTTTAGATAAATACAACAATGGGAGTGTAAAATAATATGTCGATTCGCTTCGTTTGAAATGCTTCAAACTGTAAATATTATGTATAAACAGTGTTAAATGACTTAATGGATTCTGAGAATATGCACTTATTTTTCTTTTTTGGTACACATCTATTACAAAAATATAACATTGGTAACGACAGGAAATTATTTAATTGCCTACGTCAGAAATATTCTCGAAGTTCTTCATCTTGATGGAAACCAATAAATTCCTTAGGCTTCGACACAATTTGCATAAACAATAAATGAAGTAACTGTAAAAGTTCCGCTTTTTTCAAATAATTTTCGTTAATCTACTACGCCTACATCCAATGGCTCATTATGTTACATAATCATTGGAAATTAACTCCATGCCTGAAATAACATTAGATTGTATTACCAACATTGTACCGTTTTACATCGATGTTAAAATTCAGTTGTAAATCAGGAAACCTGATTAAACGACACTTGGTCTTATCTGTAGTCCGTGATGGGTGACAATATTTTATTTTTAATTAATATTGCACTAGTCCCGGCCTATGGACAAGTCCTAACACCATCTATGTATCAGGTAACAGGTATTTATAAGATGTTTTTAACCAAAAATTAAACGTTTGCAATGTTTTTATAATTTATTTTTTGTTTTAGGTTCTGGTTCTTACAGTCCTTAATTAGAACATTTATACTTCAGTCAAAACTTACACTGTAAGTACAAATTTCAGTACTTTGTTGAACGTTCAATATTTGAACAACAAGAACAGTTTTCTTCATTTCTTAATCTCCAGACTTATTCTCTTCTTAAGTACACACTCGATGTTCATTTGATCACTGAGCTTCTAAATTAGAATTGTGCTTTGAAACAATGTGTTGAATAAATTAAATATCACCCGGCCTGTTAGGACAAAATCGATTATCACGTTGTAAAATGTCATACCATCGACTAGAAGCACCTCTTCAGTTCTCTTTCCTTTTATATCGCAGTTCATTGTCTGAGAACTTGATCAACAAAAAAACCGTCTTCCTCCTTCCACGTTCTTCAGTAACCGTTCGATAAATAGTTTCGCATCAATAGATCGATGCAGTGAACTGGTTATGCGAATATTAATTTGCTTTCAATGTGACTGTGCACCTGTGTAAAAATGGCTGGATCCTTTCTGGCGCGCCGAGTAATTAGCAAGTGGCGAATAAATGAGGATTATTAACGATGTAAAAATGGTTTCTCTATTGCGAGTAGCGGCGTAAGTAATTGATATAATTATCGCAGGAACTGTTTGTCACGATTAAGATAAATGGATGGTTCATCGGGAATTTATATTGTCTTAAATGATGTGCACAGTCGGAAAAGGTAGCTGCACTCGGAATGCTATAATTATGCATTTTTGTAGTTCACAGGCGTAATTAATTTATAACTTGTATAGCTGTTTAATTAGATCTTTTAATCATGGACGAATTGTCTGAGTTGCATAGAAAAGCAAACATGTTAAAGTTTAATTAGTGAGTGGTGGAAACATAACGTCTCTTATGCAACTTTTTCAATCAACTTGTTAAAGCTAAGTTCACATAAAACGGACATTACTGTACTTTTAATCAATCCAGATGTACATTACTTTATTCATTATCGTTATGTGGAATGGCAGAAAATTATTCATTGCCGCACACCGAAGAGTCTTGCCAACATTTAATTGGCAATCATATGTGTAAGATCAAGTTCTCCCATGAAAACGTATCAATCAAATAAAACGCACTCCATTAATTTATTCCTGTTTTCAATGTATCTCGGATCCGCTGGCCGCGCATAATTGCGGACTAATTAATGTTCCTGGTCAGTAAATATTAGATTATGTGGATATAATGTAAAATTCTATGTGGTACATGGACCGCAGTTGGGTAAATTTAAATATGCATATGCAATCAGGACCCTGGATTTTACGTGCGCACCGTCAGTTGCATTTCTATTGTTGTCCGTTCGTACGTCTCTCGAAGTATTCGACTAGAGTAATTTGATGAGAGCTATTTGTAATCATTAATTTATATGCGATGTCGGTGAATGTCAATCAAGCTCGATTGAGTCTTGGGTAGGTGCTGCGAGTTCTTTATTCAGCAACCAGTTGCAATTTCTGCTTCGCAGAATACACAGTGCGATCAAAAATTATTGTACGAGTTAAGTGTCCATCTTCGGTCACCGTCTAAAGTCCTGCTATATTGATGATGGTCGTGGGCGTACACATAAATTGAAACGTTCCACGTTTAATTTGGATTCGAATCACTTTTTGTCAAAAAATTCCTATAATTTGAATTTAAAATAAAAAAAACACATTATACAAAACACGTTTTCCACACTGCCATGATACCAGTGATAAAAAACAGGAGGTAATTTTTTTGTTACAGCTATTCCAAAACTAATTTCATATAAATTAAACTTAATCTTCGAGTCCAGTTAGACATCATAATACTACACTTATAAACTGTCTCGGTTTTTTTATTAACAAAACAGGATTCGGTAACACTTTCGTAAAAACATCCGTTAGATCACGAATTCGTTGGCGTAAAACGTGTTGCTCTGTCAATAATTCCAAATGGTTGTGGGCTATTACTGACCGTAATTGAAAACAATATCATTGTGGTGATACAATCTTCCCGTTAAATCTTTAACGCACCTTCTTGCTCCGCGTACAGATATTAGATATGAACGTTCCTCCTGCAATTTAGATAAGCTCTTGAACCTCTAATTGTAAGGTGCTGCGATAGTGGAAGTCAAGAATCCCAATAATGGAGGCAATTCACGAAATAATTAGAGTTATCTTTGGGCGCATAAATCTCTAAACAATGGTGCAAAAACTTAAACAACAGTCAATTATTTATCATACATTCAAACGTGATTTTAATTACACCTAGACACTTCACGTTGTTCGTCAGAGTTAAATTCTTGTGATCACATAAATATTATCGCAGCGACACTTCATAATCGAACCTGACACTGCCATCTGCAACGCGACGAATTTGATGGTTCGATTCGATTAAAAAGCGAATCAAAACACGCAGAAATTCACTCGGTAGTCACGTAGTAAGCGACAGGCAATAAGTCATAAATTAAATGGCCGACGATTTCATGGAATTTATCGATCATTTCGCGCAGTCGGTATGCAAATACTAAGTGGTGTATAAGTTTCAATCGTGTCACAGGAAGCCGGGGACCACCGACATCAAACAGAAACTGTTCAACAACAACAACAAAGTCAATCAATCAAGTTTGCGTTTACAGTTTGGAGACAAATGACTAGCAAATATCAATTTAAATTCTAGAAGTCGCATTGCAATTCGCATCGGTGAATTAACGTCTCCCACTATATATTAAACCGCGGTCGGAGTTCTAATGCCGAATATTGTTGTTGCATTCGCAACCTCCAAAATGTGATACTCCCTTTCTGATTGTGTTTCGAACCGTCTAGATCAAACGACTTCAATCTAATTGCTGATAATCTATTAGACTATATTAGAAATAGTATATCAGTGTATTCCCACGAACTGTGACTGTGACAATTGGTATTCAACAGTGTTTCGAACTCGTATGATTGGATGAAGAGTTACGAGCCACATGGAGTTATATTTTCAGGTGTATCGTTTAAATCCATTTCCTGATTTCCACTCGGCATCATTACGATTGCGAACCACGTAAACTGTGTAATAACCTCGGCCAGATAGGAATCTGGCGGCGGCGTTTCGCCGGGGCACCCATGATGTATCGGTAACGGTAAGATCGCCTCCGGTACGTCCGAGGGCGGGCGGTGAGTTACCGACGCAGAAACGACAGATAAAACATCGTCAGATTGATTCCGGATACCGCACTGAAGCAATAGGTCGTGCCTTGTGCAAATTGCTTCATTTTTACAGTCAAATTGCACTCGTCCCGGCCTGCTGCTGAATGTGCCATCAACGCACACCAGATAATCATCATCGAATGGGTATTTTTTATTAGTAACTAACCTGGTTACTAAACCTTTGTTTATTTATATTTATCATCGTAAAATTATAACAAAATTGTAGGTTTGTATATATTATTTTTAAATAATAATTTCAATTTCAACTTACAACAAATATAATTACGTCCCTGTATTATATTGAATGTAACATATACAATAAATGTGTTTAAATGATAATAATACAATAGAACATGTACAGTAGCAAAGGCTTGATAACTCGAACTTCGATTTCTCGAATATCTTGATAACTATCGAACTAAATATTTGGCGAATCGAATATCAAATTTTTCCTGCTTCAGGTAAACTCTTCGAGGTTTTTCCTTACCCATGTACCTATTTTATGCTCGAAGACCAATCGATATCGATTGATTAGAATAATGCCGGAAACTCAATTAGCTTACAATTTAGCTTATGGAGTTTACATTATTAAAACATCTTAAATTATAAATAGAAGTACATTTTATTAAGGATTTTTCCAATTAAATGCCTTAAAGACAACCTCTATAATAATAGTAATAGTACTAGGCTTCGTGTGAGAAAACCTATGTTATGTGTGAAAATGTTGATAAAGCTGTTCTGAAATGGTTTAATCATAGTTTTTTTGAAAATGACGAGCATTAAAATAAAACTTATCGGTTTCAAAATATTATTTAGTAGTGATCTTTAGCAGTATCTTTTGTAATTGTCTAACTTAAATCATACTTACATGATAAATACACATTTATAACTTTCCATGTATGTATTTTATTTAATAACCCGTAAGTCTTGATAACTCGATTTTTTTTGTGGCAAATCATGGTTCAAGTTATCGAAGTTCGACTATATTTTTAAATCAATTCTTTTCATTTATGTTGTATCAGTAATTTTTATCAAAAAATTAAATCTAAAATAGTATTTTTATAGAAATAATATTAAACAACAAAGATATTTTTTAAATGGTAATTAAGAAAGTTTTAACTGAACTTATTGTTGCTTCTGTTAAATTAAATTGAATATTCAATAAAGAAATAGGAATTTAAAGCTACTATTGTTTTTTATTCAATAAAATCGGATTTACGGATTTAACATTGTTATCACTGTCCATCTGATTAAATAAGCTCTAATTAAAACGTTAATTATGGACATTATAAAATAATTATCAAGCTTCTGATAAAAATATTCGTTTCATTGTTAAAAAACTACGAAGTTTTTGCTGCAGTCTAATTATTTCTACTTTTAATCCAATTAAAGTTTCAAAATAAAATACTGAACAATGATTGGGATATTTGAGCCAATTAAGAAAAACTGAATAAATAACTTTCCATTGTTTAAACTACAGTGAAGCTTGTGTAAAAAGACATTTTTTATTTTCCATATACTGTTTTTAATAATATATTTACTTTACGAGAACAATATGTTTATATATTATATTTTTATTCGTGTCAGTGAAGCAAATAAAAAATGTGTAACTTATATTTTTATTATTAATATTATGGTTATTGATAAACCTTGCAATGATTCATGCAAAGAAAACATCAGGATAGACCACAACATTTAATTTTTAAATTAACAACATTTGAATTTATTTCCAACACTGATGGTTCGTGACTAGCAACATCTTTAAAAAAATTTCGCTACAGGCATAAATTGTGTTATGACATGAAGCTCTAATAATCATATTTCGTGTCCGAATATTTTAATAGTTTGGTTTTCCCAATTTGGGTTGTCTCTAATATTTCCTATGCAAATTAGTTTACCATTACATTAAATAAAATGATTGGATGTATTTTAAAATGATCCAATTTAAAACAGTTAATTGACAGAAAAAGAGGTTCCGTTAGAGATGTTTAAATTAACATTAATAATGGTAATTTCATTTCAACAATTCAAAGATCAAAAATTAACCCGTTGCTTGTGTCGGCTAACAATCCATTTAATTTTGTGACGTCAATATTATTAATTAATTATAAAATACGTTTTTTGTATAAATTTTTGTGTTCAAATTATAAATTTATGCATACTTAATTATAGCCATAAATTTCAATCCTATATTTAAATAATTAAATTTTAAAAAGTACTTCAGAAAGTTTACACGGTTTTCGTGTATTAAAATCAAATTATTTTTCCATTACATTAAATTAATATTTGAATAGGATATGTATTATTATTACTCATTTTTTAAACACATATCGAATAAATTCCGTCAAGTCATCCATCAGAAAACTTAAACAGTCCTACACTGGGAATAAACTTAAAACCAATATTGATTTTGGATAATTGTCCTGTTAATAAAAATACGGATGTTATTAATACGTCAATATTTATTTTTCGAATGTGAAAAAACTATCGACAGTTAATCTAACAAACAATTTTATAGAAACAACCGTTGTCATTGTACGATCCATCATCAATCCACAAACTCCGGCATTGACCCAAATCAAAACATAATGAATCGGGAAATTAAACTGTGCACATTTTTTAAATGATTAGTCATTAATTCTTTTTATTCGAATTACATGTTGTTTTTTAGATAAGACATTTAACATCAACATAGGCACGTTCTTTGTTCAATGGGTTGTGTTCAGTTCGATTATTATTTCAGTTTATTAAAGGACAATGACATCACTGATAAATTCTGTTCAATGTACATTTATTCCCGTTTGAATTAGCTATAAATATTAGATTGTAATTTGTTGTGTTGTCAAAATGTTTTATGTCTTAATTTTAGAAACTGTTAGAAACATACTGTGCTGTTTATTTTTTATTAACATTTTTAATTAAGTAAGTTAGGTAGTACAAAGTTTTCAATACACCATGTTCAGGTGATTTTATGTTCATTTACTTACCGATTATCGTATGAAACTTACCTAAAACAAACATGTAATATTAATAAAAATAAACAAATATCTGAAAAGCAAAATAACACTTTTTATTTAATTGATTAATTTAAATTTGCCACTCGGATTCATTAGAATTATAATTTGTAACCATTTAACCAAAATTAAATATTTATGAATATAGGCCTAACATTTAAATTCAAATTTCTGTTTTTGTTTAACAATTTTATGACGTATTAAGAAAAAATGTTGAATAACGGATATCAAAGAATGTTCTATAATCGAATTTCGACATTTAAATGGACCATTCTATAGGCATTTTCTTTTAAATTATCGCGTGCCTTATCGAAATCGATCTTTATAACATTTTAATTACTTATAAAAAAATATTCCGACCGTACTCATAATTTTTTATAGAAGTAGAATATAGAACTTGCTTTTTATGGATACACTTTGAAATGTTGTTTGGACAGTTTATGAAACTTCGCTCTTCGATGGTTAATTATAAAGGAATTTTTTAAATGACAATTTTAATTTATCTAAACTTTAATGGATTAATCCAATCATAAAATTCCCATCAATTTATGACATATCAATTTTCTAAACTGTATGCATTTAATATAAAGATTAAGGCTTTCGTGGCCATTGTTTCCATATCTATATTTGTTCGGGTTTATAGGTCGAAGTTTGTTAGAATTATTGCCTGACGTTTCGCTAGCACGAGTGGCTAGCATCTTCAATGGTCTGGTTTGTGATGTGGAAACATGGACAAGAAAAACACCTAAACTCACAATGGAATTGGAGAAGGAGAACCAAATACCTTTTTTGTATGTCCTAATAAAACGGGTGGGTGAACATTTAGACTATACAGTATACCTAAAACTTACACACACTGATCGGTATCTACATAAACTATCTAACCATCATCCTAGTCAAAAACAAGGGGTTATTAAAACATTAACCGAACGAGCCAAAAGGATGTGTGCCTCACACCACCTCGCTGAAGAACAAGAACACTGCAGGGTAACGGATACGCTCAGAAATAAAACGTACAATGAGGCCTCATACTAATAATAAAGATCCACCTAATGAGCCCATGATTGATCTAAAGTTACCTATATAATTGGACAAATCTTATTAAAACTTAACATCTATACTGTTTTTATACCAACAAGAAAGATTCACTCAGAGCTGCCAAAGATAGGAGGGACTCTCAAATAGCTTCTGGGATAAACCGTATACCATGCTCTTGCGGGAAAGTATTATATATATCGGTAATACAAAACGTTCAATGAGGACTAGGATTAAGGAACACAAACGAAACTACAAACATATGAACATGAATATGCACTATTAGATGGAACTCATAAGATAAAATTCCAATATACACAATTGCTTGCCTCGACAACTGGATATCACAAAAGAATGATTAGAGAAGCAATTGAAATCCATAAACACGGAAACAACTTCAATAGAAAAGAAGAAACATGAAAATATCGACACCAGTGCTCAAAAAAACTAAATTCGCTAAGCAGATAAGAACGGTCAATGAACAGAACGAAATTTCTCGAACATCAGCTGTCAAAGAGACACGAACCAAATCAGACCTCTGAAGATGCTAGCTACTCGTGCTAACGAAACGTCGGGAAATAATTCCAACATACGTCGACCTATAAACCCGAACAAATATAGATATGTATGCATTTAGTAAGTCATCAATTTTATGTATTTATTTCTGTATTTCAAAAATATTATCTACTATTTCTAATTGGTTATTTTTAACCAACCACCTTTCCTTTTCGACATTGTTGTAAAAGCATAGTGAGTGTTTATTATTATTGTACCGTAAACGTCATAAAAATGTAGTATACATTTTTGTCTTGTTTTGCATCTGTCTAAATTGATTGTTAACTGTTTGAGCCATTGTTTAGTAATAAATATTTTAAATTTTTAAAACAAATATAAAAAATTGAATGAATAATACAATCTTATTAATTTGCAAACTATATCATGCTTATAACTTGTGCCACTTAATAAAAAATATATTGTTAATTAATAATAACTAATAATTTAGTTTGTGATTAACTTCAAATTGCCACATTCGAAATTTAAATAAACTATCTAATTTAATAAAAAATGTATTAAATTAAAATTTCTTTTTTGTAAAATTTTTAACAAAATTTATAATTTGATTAAAAGTAAGTGTACAAGTTGTTAATGAGGATATAAATTATATTTTTTATTTGCTTGATTGAAAGATTTTCATCTAACATCTAAGTACCGTTGGATTTGTTTTTGTAGTACTCGAAACGGTTTCACAATAAATTTTGGAAATAAAATAGGCGCACCAAAACTACGTTATCGGTGCTGCCTTATAAAGAAAGTGAACTTATCTAAAACCTGATGTAAAGAGATTCGCATGATAAAATAAATTTGTTAACCACATAAAATGTTGGATTTTGTTACGTTTAAATTATGTTCACTTAATTGTATTATATTTATATTTAGAGTTAGTAAACATTATTTTATTTTATTAAATAAAATCCCAAGAATAAATAACAATATTTTTTGAGCTTTGCTTACGTAAAAAGCTACTTTAACAAATTATTCTATTTTGCAGCATAATTATATTATTCTTGGTGCGAATAGAATACATGATTGGCGCTTATCTTGACTCCGTCGAACCGCGAAAGAAAATTTGTAAAATATTCTAGTAGACAGTTCTAAAACTAAATAAATGTATACGTGTAACTTAATTAGAAATAACGGGTTTTATTATAAGAAACTATAAAATAGTAAAATAATTGACTTTTTACTTAACTCAAACTTGTTAAAAAATATATTAAACAACAAATGGTTCTGTATTTATTAGTATTTTTTGCCTATTACGTTTTACCATTTAAATTTTAATTATTTTTCAATTATCAGTTATTAATCTGTCCATCTTAAAAGGTATAACTTAAATATAATATTATATTCCAGTAGTTACTACTATACTATAGGACTATAGCACATTTTATTGATTCAGTTAGCAAATAAGGAAAGTTATCATTATAATAATTTCTCATAAATGGAAAAATTTTAAATTTGAATGTAAGTACTAAACTGTAAATTGATGTTAATTAAATGAATATTTTGTTTCAAACTAATATTTAATTATCTTTATTTACATAATATAAGCACGAATTGAACTGAAATAAAAATAAGTTTCAATTTGTTAAAACGTAAAAAATAATAAATTTTTATTAACAAGAGTCTTAAAATATGAATACATATGTATAGATAGTTGCATACATTTAAAATATTAATTAGTTTTGTATAGATATATAAATATAAAAAATTAATAAATTAAATACCAAATAAACAACGAAGAAATTAAAAAATCTGTATTTCCTGGTTCTTTTGTGAATTCTGTAAATGTATATTATAATTTTATTAGCACTTATTCCAAAGATTCTAAAATGTGTGAATTAAATAAAATAAAATTTTATATAATAGTGCTTAGGAATTAGTTTCATAGTAAAATATTTGAGTAAATTGTATAGTATATTTAAAAAGTTATTATTACACATTACTTATTAAAGTACATAAATAGTATTATAAATAATATAATTAATTTTAGGAATAAAATATAGCAAATAAAGAAAAAATGTTTTTCATTTATGTATATTTAAATTATTTTTAATTATTAGTTGCTTAAGTTTTAGCCCTTCAAACTAATAAATAAACATATTTTAATTAAAACACTAAACTGTTAACTAAATTAAATTACACATTAGAATTTCACAAAATACAATTTTAAATAAAATTAATTGATTAAAACAAGTGGAATGCTTAAATAAAAAGGTAAGTAACATTATTAAATAAATAAAATAAATAAATAACCATTAAGTTGATAATACACTTCGTTAGGAGTGATCCGGATCTAATGTATCCGAGTCGTACAAATAGTTCGGGCAACTACTCGCAAATTCAATAATTTACCTAGTCAGCCGAATCGTGCCCGAAGTATTTGATTAAATTAAATCAAGCCAAACCGCGAGTCCGATAAATACACGTGTCCCCCCATAATCGCGCACCGGCTAATTAAAATCCAATCGACCGGACAACAATCGTCGTCCGCGGAACGGTGGAAGATTTAAGATTTAAATTAGTGAACGGTACATCGGGGCACTTTATCATCTTTGACGACCGAATCGGGAAAGAAATGGTACTTATTACGAAAACGCTCTCGCTCGGCGAAGAGGTCGCGGTCTCGGCGGAGTCGCCGCATGTGTGTACGTATCGGTACCTACGTTCGGAGGCTCGCGGTTCATTGTACCGAGACGGGACTTAAGACAGTTATAAAAATTAATAGACGGCCGGTCCGCGGGCCTAGGTGGGGCCCCGCGGACGCGAGCCCGTACGGCTTTGCCCCAACTGTGGGATGAGACGTGCCCGTGTGCTCAACACCGGGAGTTGATGGATCAGGAAATTGGTTATTCGCATGTTATCGGGGATCAAATCCGATAAACGACACTTGGTGAAAGTGCAAAGTGTGTAACGAGGAGGACGCAGTTTTTTATCTCAATTTCTTATTGGGCAACCTGATTCAAAGACGGCATCATTATCAATTTTAGTAATCATTGGAATGTTTAATGAAAACTTGTATGTGGTTATAAAATAAAAACAAAAATAAGTATGATTTTCTGTCAAAACTACACTCAGCGATTATGATTTTCCCATTGACCAACCTGACTCAAAGCTGACATCATTGGCTTTATATGATGTTAAGTTAATTAGCGATTGGGTTATTGAAAAATTATTTTCATTGAAAAGTTGCATGTTCCTGTAGCATTTGGCTACATACAAAAAAATATATAATTTTCTGCCTAAATTACACTTGATTATCATGAATTTTGTTTTGGACAACTTGACTCAAAGACTGGCATCACTGGTTTTATTTGATATATAAATTAATTAGTGATTAGAATATTGAAAAACAATTTTAATTATAAAATAATACAAACAAAAAAATTAATGAATTATACTCGAAGAATTTTCTATTGAGCAAATTCATTCAATGACAGCCATGATTTTAATATGATTTTTAAAATAAATTAGTAATTTGTTATATTGAAAAATTATTTTCATTGAAAACTTGTATGTAATTATAAAATGGTGTAAATAAAATGATGAATGAATAATTTTTTTTCTAAGCTACATTCGATGACGATGTTCTATTGGGCAACTTGACTCAATAGCTTGCATCATTCAAATCATTATTTTCATTGAAATCTTGTATGTATTTATAAAACACTACAAATAAAAAAGTAATCGATTTACCAGTTGATGTAAAGAAGAACAACGACGACAATTTAAGTGGAAGTGAGAAAAACACTGATGAGCTGCAATCAATATCTAATAAAGATTTTTACTAATATAATCGATCGTTAAAATAAATATATGCTTCATATAATATTAAATTAAGTGTGAATGGAAAGTTGTACATCTGCATTTGTATGATCTCAGAAAAATACGATAAATTTAGCCATGAATACTATATAGATTAGACGATAAATTAGTCATGGTTTAATTAGTGAAAGAATTTTTCTAATATTTTTGAACACACCACATTTTTTAAATTTCATTGAGACTATCTTCATCTAATATGTTAATAATGGGCATAAAAATAATAAAGCATAAAAAAAAATACATAAAAAATTAATTATTTAAAATAACAAATCGGTTAAACACCGGAAGATGAATGTTAAGGCTAATGAACCGTACTGCAACAAAAAATTTTCATTTGGCCACCTCGAAGTTCATGTTCTAATCCCATCGAACGTCTCGAATCGACGAATTCTTCAATGGATATGCTGTTGTTGGCTTTCATTAAACTGACATGCAACTAAAGACTTTAATCGTTTTATTAATAAATTTTAAAAAATAATATTTTCCCACAAATTCCGTCAATAATTTATTATTCAAAAGTTGATAATATATGAACGCCATCAGTAATAATGGACGATAAAACTACAGTTAGAATCAAATAATCAGTTCTTTTATTAGTTTTCTGCACAGAAACATGTTTCTAATCATTATTTAAGTCTTATAAGGATTACAAGCCTGGTTTAATTAGTAACAGCTTTTTTAATGGAAAATACAAAAGTTCACTAATTCTAATAAAACGTTTTAATGTATTTATGGTTATTATAATAGTTAAGTGTTTATTATTGTTATTAGTTGAAAGTGCTTTAGGTATATGAGTGCTTTGTAAAAACATACTTTAAAATAATTTTACAACTAGGGTGCTGAAAAAAAACAAAGTTATTGCAAAAGTTAAAATTAAAAAAAACGAAATAATAATACTGAAAATTAAATATACTGTTGAATTGCTTTCTAATAGGATTAATAAATATGTAATTATGATAATAATTTATAAATAAAATAGTTTGTAAAACTGTTTTCTAAATACCACCATCATACAGTATGGTCGGTCCACTTAAGAGAAGTTTTTAATAAATATCTTAAAAGATATGCATGTCATAAAAATTATTTTCTGTCATTTTAACATTCCAATAGTCAAAATGTAGGAAATATTGGAATATGCAGCAGAATTAAAAACGACATTTTGTAATGAATTTATTCCTTTTGATTAAGTAATTCAGCTATTAAAATGTCAAAATTATATCTCAAAATTTCAGATAGTGACTGATGCCGTTAGTTCTCGTAAATTTTATTCTTATTGTCGACAAGATAGTTATACAGTTTTAAAGAAACTAAATTGATTCTGAGTGAAAATTAATGCGTTAAATCAAATTTTTTTATATACAATGCCATAATTTTTATAATTTGCATTAAAAAGATAATGGTTTTCTGTCGAGTGCTAATAATAGTAATTCTGTCATTAATAATTATTATGTCCATATAAATGCTAAGAAAATAATAAAATAGGAATCATTAAAATATTAATTAATGTAAGTGAAACAAATGATGTAGTTTAATGTAATAGTCTATTGATCCATCAATTAATTCATCCCATACGTTTTAAATCTTTTATAGTTCAGTTATCAACTCTCATTTTTTACATTAGAAAATGGTAAACTTTCTTATTTTTAATACCGGCACATTGAAATAATGTAGTAAGTATTACACAAGTGTATAAAAACTAAAAAAATAATAATTCAACTTCTTTTAATAAATATAAATGAATTCTTTAATAGTTTTACTTTACATGCAAATAATTAATAATAATAATAATAACAGTGACAATATTCTAAACGAAAGTTAATTATTAGTACAAGAAGTCATTATGTCGAAACTCCTGATTTTAAGGAATTAGACAATTTTGTCTAATTGAAAATTAGTTCGTTTGCTAACAACTGTAGCTTTTATGGAAAAGGTCATTGTAAAAAGAATATCAATTAAGCTATCTGAAAAATATACACTGATTCACCCTATTGACTTACAGAGTTTTTAACAAATATTTTCGGATTATGATATATCAAATTTGATTTTATAGGTAAAGAAATATAGTATGCAGAAGACATAAATCCATTTTGAATTTCATATAGACTACTATAATAAATTTTTCTTGTTTTTTACGTTCCAAAAGAGTATATATACCTTTGTCGAGTGATATAGAAAATTCTGTCATTAAATTATTATTATATCTATTATAAAAGCTACGAAAATAATAATAAAAAACATTATTAAACTCTTATTATTTTATTATCAATTAATTATTATGACAGACATATTGAAATGATTTTATCATTATAGAATTAGACAAAGAAATTATATTGTACTTTTTGTAAATAAGAAAATAATAATAATTCAAGAATTATTTTTAAGTGAAACTAAGTTACTACGTAAATATAATATATTAATAAAATTTTCAATAATAGTTAATAGTTTTCAATAATCTAATTACCTGTTAATAACACTTTAGTTAATAATTATTTATACAAGAAGAACAATTCTTTTTTGACTAAACGATTTCTTAATTTGTTTTTTAGTCATTTTATCCAATTGAAAGTTCGTTCGTTCGCTGCGAATTGTAGGTTTTACAAAAAAGGTCATTGTAAAAAGAATATAAATTGAGCTATCTGAAAAGTTTGTAAGAGTCGATATTTCGTTTTATTAACTCAACATTTATTAAAATTTTAACAACAGAGTATAAAAAATTTTAATATTTAATATGCAATAGATATCTCTTCAAAATATTAATCAAAACATTTTAAAAAATGCAAATACATTGAATTCAATTAGAGTAGAGTTTTTAATAAATATTTTCAGCTTATGATATATCAAATTAAATCTTATAAGGAACGAAATATTTATACGGATGACACAAATCCGGCGGCTCTTTAATTTTAATCCAAAATCTGTTACCGTTACAAAATGATTATTGTCTGACAGATAATAATATTATAATTAACTTTGATTTTTCCATGGGACAGTCATGATCTGACCACAATATAATTAGATCAAGCATTATTAAAGTCCGATTTTGTATTTGGCTTTTTTTCTTTAATTAATTATTTCTCATCGGACATAATGAAATGACCGATCGGGACGCGTCAAAGGTCAACGCAGTTCACTAGGAAAATTACCGTAGTAAAATTGTAATTCAGATGTGGTATAATTACAAGAAAAAATTTTTAATAACGGAATGTTTTTATAGATTTCCAATCTGATCGGGACGATTAAAACATTAAACGCGAGTTATTATAATCGCGTCCGTGAGAATCGCCAGTCAAATGTACTGTTTTTATTGTGACCGATTATAATAATATTCACAACACTCGAATCGTCATCTAATTGCACGAAAGGAAGTGCAGATCTAGCTTCAATTACCGGCGATGTGACTGGCATAAGACCGCGCCGATTTCCGTTCCGCGTGTTGTATGTGTACTTGCACACCCGTTACTTTATGTTAATATTGGAGGCGAGTGCGCCTCCAAACAACTTGCCCGATATCAAAAGGTCCATTGAAACGTTTGCAGTGGCTATTTACATAAAGGCACACACTTTCAATATTTGTCTGTTTGCATTACACGGCCACGATACTTGTACGATCTCCGTGTCGTACACGTGACTTATCTGCGGCAATTAGTACTGCGTTTAGTACGCACATTTAATATTATACAATATATTATGCTGTAATTGTTAAAGATCTACCTGCCAACAATATTAATCTTGACATTGACCATACCTACTTAAAATTGGTTTACATCGTAGTATGAATGTAACAAATTATTCATTTTATTATTTTATATTTTGTTGATGTGATTTATTATTATTTAGACGAGATTTTAATATGTAAGTATGTCCAAAATATTTTTAATTTCTTCCTTGATGATTTCAAATATACATATATATATATATATATATATATATATATATATATATATATATATATATATATATATATACGGCCCTGTCTTATTCATTTTCAGTTTATAAAAAATATTTTGCATTTCTTAACATTTTTCTTTCTTTGTTATTTTGATTAATTTTCCTATAACATTTTTATTAGTTGGGCCAACTTCACTGAGACAGGGCTATCTATGTTCTTACATATAAAATATAAAAAGTCAACATTTGCCAATTTGTTATTCTAGCCACAACTCTTTTATTTGATGTGAACTGTTAAAATTATATTAATTTACTGCTATATTCTTACTCTATAAAATGTTACATGTATTTTTCTGAATTGAACTGGACTTAAATATAGCTAAATATTAATTTTGAAAGAAATTTTTATTTTTTAAATCTGTGTTATTTAATTTATCATTATCACTTTATATAATATCCTTTTCGTATTATAATTTTGGCCCAACTCCGTGGCATAGATTCCACCAGATTTTGAATGAAAAGTCTATATTCCTTGAAGTTTCTTGAATTTCCATTTAAATTTATAATAAAATTTTTATGTCGAATTTGATCTTCTATAGGGCTGCTGTTTGGAGATTGGGATGAGCAAGACAAAACATCGATGCTTTAATCTTTCAACCAATCGTCACGATTTGTGTTAGGGATCCTTTTCATTTTGAAACATATATATTAAGAGATCATTTCTTCAATAATATGGAAGCAAATTGTTATTTAATATATCTCTGTACATCACATACATACTCTGCACATCACATACAATCAGTATAAGGGAGCACACGCCAGAACAACTGAAGTACTACCATAGCATAAATGAACCGTGTTTCACCGTGGGTATAACCAATTTTTTGTTGCAATTATGTGACTGAAGGATGTCTAAGATACCAAAACCATCATTTTTTATAAATTAAATTCGTCACTAAAAACTACTCATTCCCACTGTTTGTCAAAGTCAAAATTGGACCTTCACATTTTTAGAAACCAGGGTTTTTCTTGTAGGCCTGGAGCCAAATGAACCCCCATCCACTAATCACCTTCTTAGAGCCCTTGAACTAATTTCAGCAACTTCTATTTCCTCCAGATTGACTTCAATATGAGTTGACGACAAAATTGGATTGTGTTTTCACATTCTAAATATCCAGTTATCGATTTTCGTAACTTGCCAAAACATGTCCTTTAATAAAAAAATATAAACAATTGGTATTGGTCAATTATGTAAGTTGTAGTTTTAGTTGCATTAGTTTTTTCAATTACGCTGTCATACTTCCAGCTTTAACTTAAAGTTTATTGATCATAAAATCTATTAATTAATCAACATTTTACGGAGCGAGAATGAAATAAATGCTACCATCAGACTAAATGAATATAAAACACCTAGAAGTTTATGAACGACATATTAAACTGAGCTTTTATAAAGTTAGCTAACAAAATGTTTTTTGCTGTCCATATAGAACTTCTCTGGTAGCTTCACAGCAAAAGCAATTTCTCCTTTGTCTTTGTGTAAAGTGTTTTTATAACGTCTCAAAAACTTAATAATGTCATCAAACTTAATAATCAAAAATTATACAGAATTTTCCACCACTTACGTTAGTTGTAGTTTTAGTTATATCAGCTTAATAATTACACTGTCATATTTCCATCTTTAACAAACTAACAGTGAACTAAAAGTTTATTGATCATAAAAATTATTAATTAATCAACATTTTACGGAACTAGCATGAAATAAATGCAGCTAATAAATTTTTTATAGTAACACTAAACTAAATGAATATAAAATACCAAGAGTTTTTATAAAGTTATCAAAATATTTTTTGTTGCCCATTTAAAACAGCAGCTTGACAGCAAATTCCTTTGCATTTGTGACAAGTTTATTTCTATAATTTCTATAATTTGACTCAAAATTTTAATAATAGAATAGAATATTTTAGATAATATTTTAAGATTTAAGACCCTATGCCATTAAAGCTATTGACAAAAGAGTTGAGGGTTATTTTTCATTCACATTATTATTATGTATTATAAGTTGTGCCTTAACTTGCCAAAAATATTTTATTTGATTTTATTTTTTTTTTACGACTTATTATCATTTTTATCAATTACATTATCATACTTCATATCATTTAATTGATCCGAAAGTTTATTGATCATAAATTAATACTATTAATTTATCAACATTTTACGGAATGAAATTCAGAAAATAAATTTTTTATAGTAACATTAACTAAATAAATATAGAACATTAAGAAGTTTATGAACAAAATATTAAGCCGTGTTTTTATAAAGTTAGTTTTCAAAACATGTTTGCAGCCTAACTAAAAGTCCTATTGAAGCTTTACATCAAACGCAATTTTTGCTTTGTGATTGTGTAAAATTTATTTTTATTAACTGACCCCAAAGCATAATAATGGAATGGAATGAAATATTTTAAATAGTGATTCAATCAAACTTAAATAACAAAGGTTTATTGTTTATTTTTGATTTACTTTTATATTTGATAAATCTCAACGAAATAAATAAATAAATAAATAAATAAATAAATAAATTCTCAAAATAAAATTTTGAATTTAGGTGTATGAATATATAATCTATTATATATATATTATTTAAAATATTGTTTACAATTAAAAAAGTAATATTATACGGATCATCCGATTTGAAATAAAGTTGATGTTACTTTCGGTAAAAATACATTTTAATGAATCATGGCGCACAATCAGAAAAACAATAACTTACTGAAAAATTGCAATTTATTTTTAAGTAAACAGTTATAAACAATTTTCGACTAATGATGTTAGTTTTAATTAGACTGTCATACTTCTATCTTTAGCAAACAAAGTTTTGAACTGAAAGTTTATCAATCATAAAAACTATTAATTAATCAACATTTTATAGAACTAGAATGAAGTAACTGCATCCAATAAGTTTCTTATAGTACCATTAAAGTAAATTAATATAAAACACCTAGAACTTTATGAACAAAATATTAAACTGAGTTTTTATAAAGTTAGCTATCAAAACATTTTTTGCAGCCCATCTAAAAGTTCTCTGGCAGCTTTACAGCAAACACAATTTTTGCTTTGAGTTTGTGTAAAGTTTATTTTTATCATCTGACCCAAAAGCATAATAAAAACATATCCAGTTTGTCTTATACCTTACCATAAAGCTTAACTTCGACTGCATACTTTCTTTATTAAAAATTCTGCAGCCAGTTTCAATAGGACGTTAGAGTAACACTGTGGAGACACATGGTGTCGCATTTAATCTGTTTTGCATCTTAGAGCAGTTTTTTTTTTGCGCAGCATTCTTAAAATTTTAATTGGCTCCGGCTTCATTGTACTATCTATCCAAATTATAATCAAATCTTCGCTGAAACTATTTAATGGCGTGCCAGATATTATCTTTTATATCTCGTTTTATTACATTAGGTCTGTTTTATTATTACATCGATATAAAACTAGAATAGGAAGAGCTTTTTATTACGGACTGCTCCATTCAGCCAGCGAATAAAATGGCTTTGATGTCAACTTTTAAATGCTCTTAAAATATTTTCCAACAATCAGATAAATGAAACGTTCTTATTAATTAACTCGGAAAATTGGATTATTTTGTTTTACAGCCGGCTTTCAGCGAAAATAATTAGCATGGAAATTTATTTGCAGCGCAAATATCTATGAGCGTTGATTTTGATAAAGTACGTGCTGGCATAACTTTCGTGTTATTTATGTTTTTATGCATGGGCAAACACGGTGATCATTTCAATTTTTGCGTTCGTCGTTCATCTCAATCTGTGTGGGATAGGATCGATTAAAAATTATGCAAAGCTATTTTTGTTACTTTGCTGCAATCGAATGGAATAATCTAAAATAGATGCATTACCGTTAAATGCAATGTTATTTATATCATAATAACGTTCCAGAACTGGAGGTTATTTGTGGAGTCGTCCATTGTGGGCGGATATATATACTATTATTATTATTGGAAATATCAGAACTAACAAGTATTTGTATTCGTATTGTGCTTAGATCCCATTGATCTTCTGATAAATGTTCCCTAATGCGCTTTTCACGCCCACCACGAGTCACCGTCGTATGGGCAACACTATAAGTATGGAGATTTAAACAAAGTCAAATTTGTTTTGCAATTGCGGCATTTAAATAAATTATGTTTACCGTATGAATAGCGCCTTCAACCCGATACGTTTTGCAGAAGACGAAGAAAGTTCATGGATTATAAAGAGAAATGTTTAGTCGGTTGACGTTTTGCATAAGGCAACGAGATCGAAATGAACTTGTGTTAGACGATTGAACAACTAGTTCAAATTACACCAAATTCACCTCTTATTTTTTGTGTTTATTAGGTTCACGGAAGATAAATATATAGTTAATTGGCAATTTGTGTGATGATGGGAAGATCAAGGTGAATGCGCATGTGCAATAAGAGAATGCGTCCCATTAACAACTAGTTCAAACCGTAGTAGAGGCAGCTTTTATCGTGTTTGACATTAGAAAATGTAAATTTTATTGTCTCTTGAATTATTGCTAGTTTTTGACACACCACAATAAAATGCAATTAACTTTTATTATGTGTTATACAGCATTTATGCACAAATTACTGGCAAAATTTCCAATAACCACATTCTTGTTGATTTTTACGTGCAGTAAACATTGTTGGGTATTAATTAAGTGCCCATAAGACAAATGACCAGCTTTCGAACAGCATATTAGAAACCACGATATTTCCAATTTTTTTTCACTTCGACCACGGTTAAGAGTAAAAGGCGCAGACACATGTGGTAAATCTAATAATAACTTAGTTAACAAGCACGCCCACACGACTGGGAAATAATATTGGTGACAGTGGTCTATGCAATGAGATGAGGTCAAAAAATCTAACACTGCCATTGAATTACAGTAATTGAAACATAAACGATTAGAAACGTTGACGAGGAAATTAAGATAAGGCGGGCAAAAATGTGATTGAATTATTGGCAATCAATGCGAAAGATAAAAACCTTAATGGTTTGTATTAATGGTTGGTTATTTATACGGATATTAATAGCGGAATAAATGAATTACTTCCAAGAACATTTCGGACATAATTTCTAAACGATCTGGTTAATCGTAAACTGTAATAAAGAAATTAACATAATCTGTTGGTTAGTGGTCAAATATTTTGAAATGCTTATCGTTAACTGTTTCGTTCGGATTTTGAAAGATGTATAACCGTAAAACGGTAGGAGTTTATTTCGAAATTCATACAAGTTATATTTATTAGCTGATTAAAAAACTCATTGTGACATTCCTACAATTCTTATATATATTTTTCATTGGAAATCTTCCTTAAGATGATATAATAAATTATATCATTATAATGATATAATGGACAATAATAAGTAGTCTTTACATTTATGGAGATAATCGAATTATTCGCATTTGGAATTTATGTAAATTGTTAATTATATTTATTAACTGAGAAAACGTTTAAAACTATGTATTTACTAATACCTAGATTAACATTACATTCTAATTATTAAAGTTAATAAATTAGAACCGCATTCGGTATGCTATGAAAATAATAACTTCTGTTCGAAATTATTAAATACATTCATATCGAAGGTGGGATTCTAGTATAGGAATGTAACATTTTTAAATAAAATTTTCATGTTCAAGAAATCCTTATTAATTATAAAAATGTTTCAAATACAAATGGTAAGATATGGAAATAATTTTATACTAATACCTAAATGTGTTTAAATTAATTAATTAACAACAAGTAGGACTCCTTTACGTATATGGAAGTAGCTGTTAAATTATTCGCATTTGGAATGTATGTAAATTATGTTTACTTACAACTGAGGAAATGTTAAATGTGTGTTATTTATAAGAAAAATGTCGTGCAATACAAATTGAATGTGTTACTTTGTTTTACCGGGGAAATTTGTTTTTAAAATAAAATTCATATTAATTTTCCGCCAATTAATATTAATAGATCTAAAACACTAATCCTGTTATGATTTAGTTCAGATTTGTTTTGTTAAAAATTCATTGTTTGTGTATCTAAATAATAAAAATATGTTACGACTATAACTTTAAATGAACTATATGTTACCAAAAAAGGCATGTACCTTATAAAGATCTTAATAATATATGTAAAATAACAGTTACTTTGAATTAAGTGGTTAACAATAAAGCCTTTCATAGTTAAATTGACTTGTTTGACGGAAACTTTTGAACATGTACAATAGAAAATTAATACATAGTGTTGTAATGGTATTTTATACACCTTATATAATTATAATAAATTAAATAAACGACGTAAATAAATTTATAGCTGGATCTATAGTTTTTATGTACTTCTTATTAAGTTAATAATAATATACTTAACAGTCTGTAATTCCGCATAAAACATTTACAAAATAATACATTAAAATGTTTTTGAACCTTTTCTTGTGTTTTAATTATTTACTATTATTTATTAGTAAAGAAATATTTTGGATAATAAAAGTCACTTTTTTATTTATTTCAAATATATTAAACAGTGTTAAGCTTAAGATATATTAGAATTTTTATTTTAGAAATTAATGCCCCACTTATTACTTTTAGAATAAAAATTCCTGTTTCTGTTGATTCTGAAACAGCTTCGTGCATGACGAATTTCATGAGAACTGAATTATCAGAATTATTTCGTTTTAATTTTCGTATATTGTATACTCAATCTGTTTTGTCAGAAGAAGAAGAAGGTTGGAGTTACCTGAGCTGGATAGCCGAAAGGTTTGGTGTGTCTCATACAAATAACACACATGAATAATAGGACAAAGACGACATAGTGCTATAACTCCTAACTATGAGTATTCAACTTAATGACAACAGTTTGCAACCTCAAGAATGTTACATTCGAAGTATTGAATAAATTCGACAGCGTCTTGGGGAAGATAATTACAACCCCAAGTTTTAGACCCAAGATTGGGGGACCAGCTATATTTTGCTAAGGATTTTGCATGTAAAATGGGGTGGAACCGGATTGGGAACAAGTTCTCTTTACTGATGAGTCTAAATTTTTCCTGTACACTTGCGATAGATGGATTCATGTATTTCGAGGACCATAAGAGAGATATATTCAATGTATCTTGCTAAATACCAATTTACTTGGCCGAGACGTAATTATGGGGAGTACGTACGGACTTGTGGTATTAAGTAATGGTAGCCTTAATACTAAGCGTTACATTTTGAACTTTCTGGAAGAATATGTCGAGCCAGGTTGGTCCAAATTATTTAATAATGCATAGAAATGTTCTTCCACACACTGCCTGGCGAGCTTGCAGTCCAGACCTTAACCTCAAAATAGTTGGGACATATTTGGGATACGATTTACGGACCATCCAAACCGTCCCAAAAACGTGGAGAAAATTTTAGATTAAATTTAATATTTTTAAGGATAATTCGAAATAAAACACTTTTTGATGTAAAAATATAAATGGTTTGTACCTTTATGGTGTGGTCCCATTTTTAGAAAAAAATATTAATGATTGATTATTGTTGTTGTGTGTTAATTTTCTGACAAACATTTATTCTGATAAACGTGAATGACAGTAATTGTCAGAATCGAGTCCTGCGTCAGAAAATCTAATTAATGGAAATATTGCAACAATTTATCATAGATATGTTTATAACGTGTACTTTTATTTCAACAAAAAATTACCTAAAGCACTAAAAAGTTATAACGGTTTAAATATGTTTTAGGTGTAGAATGTATTGACCCCTTCATAATTAACACAATATTGATAAAAATCTAATTTATTAATATAAAAGCCTTTTTCACAAAATTTTTTTCAAAAAGATTGATTTAATTAACTTTTGTTAATTTTTAAGTAAGGTAGTATTTAATGATCCATAAAACATGTGGATACAGTTATAAATTAATAACTAAAAAAATATAATTTGTAATAATGTCTATTGATTAAGTGATATATTGTAAAAAAGTTATAGTATGAAAAAAATAATTGCTAATTAAATAATTATAAACAAAATTCAATTAACTTTTTCGTTCATAGTTTACTAAACAACAATTTTTTAAAAAATTCCAAAATATGAATGCAACATTTAAGATGCTTTGTAATGAAAAACTTAAAATATTTAAATTTTTAAATATACAGAAAAAATTATCGCTGATGAAATATTAATTAGTATACCAAAAAATATACTGAATATTTAAATATTACAACATAAATTTAATGCGGATAAAATTGTGCTCTCAAACATTAAATAAATTATGTAGTTAAACATACTGAAAACTCTTTACGATTTGCCGTTTTTATCCGTTAATATCTGAAAACGAGATGTTACGAGTAAATCCATTTTTATTACCGTGTAAACAAAACAAAAAAAAAACATTATTGAATTTTTTATAACATTAATTATATAAAGTGTATTTAAACAATTTTGTTGCACTTGGGGCAATAAAACTTGAATTACGCTATATACATAGAACTTCTGTTACGTTCTTCCTGAACATGCACGATCGAATAACATTATGATCCAGTTAAACGAATACCCCGAGGATTTTCCGATTGCATAAATCAATTCATCACACGCACCGTAATAGATACTTGGTGGGTGGAAAACATCCCGATTGCTTCCTCTTACTTTTTTTTAACGTCGACGTCAATTAGCAAATGGTAAAATTTGTTTTTATTTCAATACCCCGGGTACAGTTAAAATTAATTTCCATTACCTTTTAATTGAGCGTTTATTCATCTGGGAAGATTACACGGTATCCATATTAAATATGTAAATCCGTGTAATTTCTTTAATGAAATATTAATTACAAAGAACGTACAGGCGATAAATTTCGATTTTTTATCTTTTACCGGTGATGGTGAAATGATTGGATGGTGGGACGTCGCTGAAAAAGTTGCGATTTAATTATACAATCTAATTAATTTGTCGTTTATCCGCACTTTTTTATTGTTAATAATTACGCGCAATAAAACTGTTTAAAACAATTGTATATATTAATAAAACAAGTATTTAACTGACATAAAAAAACTTATGCACAATTTTATTAAATCCAAATAATAAATTATTCAATGACTATTTAAAATCGTTTATGTACGCTGTTAACGATAAGAATCAAATTATAACGAGACGATTTGTTTTACTCTGTACTATAATTAATAAAACAACATAATTATACAAGACTTCCTGATTCAGAATTATTGTAACAGCAGTTTTACTTTCCAATAGGATCGAATTTAGTGCCATGAATCGCATTAAAACGCTCCTAGTAATATGCTAATTATTAATATCACCATTTTTTTCAAATTGTCAATGATCGTGAGAAAACGAGTTGAAATATTGTGGGACGTTATGTTTAATAAATGTTATTGTTCGATTTGCAGGCAACAATTTTAAGTGTCGGTTAAGTGTTATGGTTATGAATACAGTAAAAGTTATGTGTTAATATTGAACGCACACACAGATTTTACAGTTAAAACGATGACAATGTTTAGTATAATGGAAAACGGCATTCGAAACTGACAATAAATATTAAAACGATTTTATTGTTGCCGCATACAGTATGTACAGTGGGAAAATTATAAATCTCTTTTTGTGATATTTGATGGAATTTATAGGAAAAATTATGGAAAACATAAAAAAAATATCCATTATAAAATTGATAAACAAAAAAGTGCCTATTTATTTTTTGTATAAAATATTCATATGAAATATTCCGTCATTCGTTTGAATTTAAATAAGCAAATTGAAATGAATACATAATATTTCTATAAAAAGTATACACATACATTTGAAAACGAAATTTATAATTAAAAATTTATATATTGTTAACATTATTCCCGCTTTATAATGTTAGTATTTAAATATTAAATTATTATGAAACAAATTAATTTATTATCAAATGATTTTTGAGAAGATGATGAAAATGTGTGTGTGTAACTGTGTAACAAACAAAATGAACATCGTAAAAAATTATAAATTATTGTTGTGTCCTGTATTAATTAAATTCAATTTAATTAAACTTATTTTTGTATTGTAAGTTTAATAAATCAGTTGTTAATTTAATAATAATAATACATGTTTTCTAAATATCAATCTTTACTTTTATTGAAATACAACCCTATAATTTTTTTTATTTATAACTCGGTTTTGTTGACTAATTGCATAAAATTAAAAAAAAAACTATGCATGCTATTAAATTTATTTCCTATATAACTTGACAGATATTTATATAATTTTTACAGGCAACAACGTCACCGACATGCTTATACTAGTATATCTGTATGATGATGACAATGATGCAAACAATTAAAATAATGTTAAAAATCAAGTACATTGAAATTTAAGTAAATACAAATACTATCCATAAATAATATGATTGTATAATAATTGTTATTTCAATTGAATTGTATTTATATTTTTTCATGATTTTGTACAGCCCGTAATATATTTGAATAATAAAAAACCACATAAACATGCATATAATTGTTACTCGGTGTGTCAATAGATGTGAAAACCAGATTCATCTTGATAATTTTAGTCCAAACATTATGAAATTTCAAATCTTAAGACTAAAAGTTCTGTGTTTTCACTTATATCGGCACTCTTACTGCCAATTTTAATTTTTAAAATCAATTTTGTCTCTTTTTAAAAAAGTTTTGATTAGTTAGTTTAGCTAATCAGTGGGCTTTATATTCTTTATAAAATGTGATTTTTAAATAAATTTAAAATTTAAAATAATATGTAAAAACTCTTTTAATTTGAACTTGTTAAAACAAAAACAAATTTAGTAGAATTTTACAATTACAATTTCTAAATTTTGAATTTATATTATTTTTTTAATTTTAAAATTTGTAAATCAGTATAGATACATCAAATTTACTAATATACAACTATCATCAATATAAGTCATTTTTTATGAAAAATATGAATTTAACATCCTTTGAAATAAATGCATAATACAGAAAATTTTTTAAAAAAATTGGATATATGTGTGATACAAATAAATCATTTTCATTCTTTCGTCTTCTGATCAACTAAACTAACTCATGGAATAAAATGTAAATATGTATGAAATTTTCAGATATATTACATTACATACTTTTAAATAAAACGTAGAATGTAAAATTTATCTGAAAATATCAGATATCGATTTAACGTACTAATAATGTTGTTACAATTACTAATTTAAACATATTTTAACAAGAACTAAACAGTTGATTAGGTAGTTAGTTGTTCAATAGGTTATTTATATTAACTATATTTTTAAATGTGCCACAGAAATTTGTTACGTATTTATTTGGAAATTTTTTTTTTTTTTCAGAAAAAATACCTTAATCAATTTTTATCAATTTTATCAATTTTTGACTGTAAAAAATGATATAGATATCTGCCGGGTGATAGAGGAAATAAATTTAATAGCAGGCACATATTTTTTTATATTTTCGTCTATTACTCATTCAAATCGAGTTATTTCAATAAAATTAATGATTGATATATTTTATATAGAAAACCACCAAGTTCCTACAGCAAACATTTACCATTAATAAATTTGCAACTAATTTATTAAAACTACAATGCAAAAATAAGTTTACTAAATTTAATTAATATAGGGCACAACAGTAATTTATGATTGTTTGCGATGTCCAGTTTATAATTAATTCATTTTACTTATGTTCCGTGTCCGTGATATATTGCGCTACATAAATATAAAATTGATTTATATTATTATGTTTTGTATTTATAAATTTATTGTTACGGTTGCGTGTTGTTTACTTAAATAAATTAAAGTATTAACAAGTGTTTAACTTTGATAATTTCCCATTTAAAAATGCTTTCGTTTAATTAATTGTTTATATAAAAAGATTGAAATTCATCTGAGGCATTATTTCAATTAATAAATACTATATTTCAATTAAGTAATTAAACAATTATATACATTATAAGAGCAACAAATTTATTTTCCTTATGCACAAATTAGTTTTAACAACTTTCCAAACAAGTTGTAATTAAACAAACGTAATTATATTTTTGTAAATGTAATGAAAGTAACAAATATTAAAATGACAATGGTCGAGTGTTAAAATACCGTTTTAAATGACTATTGTGTTTTGGTCGATTTATTACATTTTTTATTATTACACCACAAAAATCTAATTAAATAAATCGCCTTTCGTGTAGTTTTCAAATAAACAATGTCTTTCTTTCTTTAGACGGTTTTAATATGGCGTAAAAATTTTTTCTGGTGAATTTTGTTATTTATTAA
This sequence comes from Aethina tumida, assembly GCF_024364675.1. NCBI lineage: Eukaryota > Metazoa > Arthropoda > Insecta > Coleoptera > Nitidulidae > Aethina > Aethina tumida. Next base: position 68,161,558 of record NC_065435.1, read on the forward strand.
TAAATTCCACTATTATGTCCGTTAGGAAATATCCAACAATTTTACTTCTACGGAACCATACATAATTGGATTTACATCATTTGGAAAAATATCTGATCTGACACGTGCATAAAAATAATTTCCATTTAATGGGGATGTGCTTAAAAGCACACCGTCGCGACGGTCGTTAAACAAGTCAACTGTACATTTTTAATGATTTATCCAAAGATACGATTCAAAGTCGGGGATCAAGATGTGCACTTGCAATTAACCGAAAATAAAATACATGTGGCGCCACATCTCGTCATCGTAATAATAATAATTGAACCTTGAGAAGCACCCCGTGAAAACAATCAATCCGCGCGTTCTTTATTTATTATTTACATTGTTTTCGTCAACGGTAGCTGGACGGTTTAAGTGCGGCGGAAATGGGCTGGACCGGATAATCGTGAGGGCTCGTCTTTCAATTGGGACGACCTCAATATCCTTTCGAACAACAATCCGGAGCGTCGTGAACAATGAGCTCTGACGTGAACATCCTGATGTGTTATTAATTCTCATACTTACAAATTAAATTAGGAAAGTATTAAAAAAATTCTACCTCCTATTGATCAGTGCTGTTCAATTGCAGATAAAAAAAAAACAATTATGGTACCAATCAATACCATAAATTACGTAATAAATTTGTGATCATATATTCACCATTAAATTTAAAATGTGCAACAAATAAAAGTTACTATATATGTTTTTTAATTTATATTTAAATGAAAGATTATAAATTGGCTACAACAAACTGAAAAACTTAACAATTATTTTAGGATTAATTTTAAATGCATAACATATTCCGAAAAGGATTATTCTTTTACATTATTTAATAGCAAATTTTATAAATATTTAAATTTATTGCGTATTTTACTAAAAATAAACTCGTAAAATTTAAATATGAAGTATATTTTTTTATCAAAAATAATATTTCAGGATGTATTAATTTAACGTTTATTTTATTTTATTACATATTACTACTCAGTCTACTTGCTCAAGTTTATGTGGTACAATATTTATTTCTTATTTTTATGTTATAAATTTTAAAATTTTATATAATATTTTAAATAATTGATTTTTATTTTTATAAATAAAATCACTTTTTATATTTGTGATACTCACTTCTAACAATAAACTAGGAAAACCAATTAAATGAAAATTAATTTTTGATTATTAATATATATATATATATATATATATATATATATATATATATATTGGGTTGGCAAGTAAGTCATTGCGGATTTCACTCATTGATGGCTTCAGTTGAATTTTTAGGTTTGCTGGCGTAGTCCAAATGTAAAACACATTTTGTTATTTGATAGTTGGAAATTCAGCTATCAATCAGTAAAAAAATTTTTTTGATCGGTTGCGTAGTTTTCGTTTGGCGTTGGTTGAAAAATGGAAGATCAAAAGGAACATTTTCGTCATATTTTGCTTTTTTATTTCCGCAAAGGGAAAACGTATCGCAAGCTCACAAAAAGTTATGTGCTGTTTATGGCGTGGAAGCCTTAAAAGAACGGCAGTTTCAAAATTGGTTTGCCAAATTTCGTTCTGGTGATTTTTCACTCAAAGATGAAAAATGCTCTGGTCGTCCAGTTGAAGTTGATGACGACCTAATCAAAGCAATAATCGATTCAGATCGTCACAGTACAACACGTGAGATTGCAGAGAAGCTGCAGGTATCACATACATGCATTGAAACTCACTTAAAACAACTTGGCTTGTTCAAAACCTCGATACATGAGTTCTTCACGAACTGAAGGAACCGCATTTAACGCAACGCATTAACCGCCGCGATTTGCTTAATAAACGTAATGAAAATGATCCATTTTTAAAACAACTGATAACTGGCGATGAAAAATGGGTTGTTTACAACAATATCAAGCGGAAAAGACCGTGGAGCAGGCCATGTGAACCAGCTCGTCAGGTATTCATCAAAAGAAGATTTTGTTATCAGTTTAGTGGGATTATAAAGGAATTGTCTACTTTGAACTCTTACCACCCAACCGAACGATCAATTCGGTTGTCTACATTGAACAACTAATGAAATTACAATGCAGTTGAAAAAAGCGGCCCGAATTGACAAATCGAAAAGGTGTTGTATTCCATCATGACAATGCAAGGCCACACACATCTTTGGTCACTCGGCAAAAATTATTGGAGCTTGGTTGGGATGTTTTGCCACATCCACCATATAGTCCTGACCTTGCATCATCTGATTACTTTTTATTTCGATCTTTACAAAACTCCTTGAATGATAAAAATTTCAATAATGATGATGATGTCAAATCGTACCTGATTCAGTTTTTTGCTAATAAAAACCAGAAGTTTTATGAACTTGGGATTATGATGCTGCCTGAAAGATGGCAAAAGGTCATTTATCAAAATGGGCAATACATTACAGAGTAAACTTATTTAGTTCTTTGAAAAAATTGTCTTTGATTTTGTAAAAAAAATCCGCAATTACTTAGTTGCCAACCCAATATATATATAAATATGCATAGACATCTAATTTACTAAAACATATGTATTATTTATAGGTAATTTGTTGTTTATTTATAAAATTTGAGTAAATTGTTTAAATTTATTGAATTGTTGATTAACTTTGTCAAATACAATTGAAATTCAGAAAATATAACACATTTGTGTCTGGTTTATTATAAATGTGCATAAAAGTTTATATTTTAAATTTAATGGCAAAACTAAGATTATCGCATGTAGAGACATTATATACACTTGTTTGCACTCTCTGGAAGATGACAAAACAATTTTTTTTCATTCAATTAATTTTTATAATAAAAAGAAATCTGTAAACAACTTAAAGCTTTTTAAAATTCTTAATTAGTGCGAACGAAATGTATAGAATCTGCTTTTATTAAATTTTTTTTATTTACAACCTATATTAATAAATAATTACTCAAAAGATGTTATTATTACTATATTATCACTATATTAAATATTGATTAGAGGACATTTTTTATGAAAAAATATGTAGTCAATTGAATTAAGCATCCATCAAACATACCTATCTAATTTCATAAAAAAAAATTACATATTAAAAAAATCTGTGATATAATTAAGTATTAAACTCAACTTAAGAAATTATGTTTTTTGATTAACTGAACTAACTAAATCATTGAATATAATGTTAAAAATATATGAGAATATGTGATACTGACTATTAGTTTTCACAATCAGTTTAGTGCTTGTTAAAATATCTTTAACAGTGTACAACTGAGTGGTGTCATTAGTGATCATAGTGTAACGGATAAAATTATCCGTCTTGTTGCCACTAAGAATTAAACTAATTGTGAGAACGAATGCATTTAGTCACTATGTGATATTCTGAGATATTTTTGATATTTTATTGCATTATTTACTTTTTAATTGTACCACAGACTTACTAATGAGCAATATAAGTAGTTTTTTATTATTTATCTTTTGTGCTATCATTAATTAAAGTAGAATTATAAATAAAACTTTAAGGGTTAAAAAATAAAATATTTTCCTCATAAATTAATGTAACTATAGACGGTATTTTTGACAACTGAAATGATATGCAAGTGTAAAAACAAAATTATTGCTGAATTCTCCCATAATTTACTAATATCCAAGTCAAAAATGTCGAGTTCAAACATTTAATCCTTAGTTGTCACTATCGTAACCATTAATAAAGATTAATAATAAACCGCCTGGAGACGAAAGTTCATTATGGCCGATTTACAGTTACAACGCGATAAGTTACACGCATGCACATGTGAATGTTCTTATCAAAGCCTAAATTCTTATCATTGTTGGTGCGCTCGTTGGCAGGAGAATGGCGATTCAGAACGACGAGAGGCTCCGTCCGTTTCTCCGCGGAATTTATTTATTGACCGGCTAAACGGTTTTAGAAATTAAGCGTATGTGTCTGCTTAATTGTGGATTCATGTTGGCTCCGATCTATGAGTACATTTGATAGTCAATAAGCAATATATTTTACAGTTAAGTGCATTTATATTAATAAAATTAAATAGGTAATATTCTTATTTTACTGCTTCAAAATTTAATTTGTTTAAATTGTAACAACAAGTTACCAAAAAAAGTTTTAAAATTAAGCAAATAAGTCATGTTAATAATATGACAAAATTGGAGACTGCAACGGTCAATAAAGCGACGAAACTATTGAACTGTAAGAATTTTTTCTTATTGTATAAACAAGTAAATTTTGTTTTAAAAACAATGCTTGATATTATAAATATGTGGAATGATAAAATTATGAATTATTTAAAGACTTGAATTCTTAAGCGTCCAAGGGAAAAAATTAATGACACAATATTTTCATTGTAAATTTTGTGAAACACCTATATATATATATATATATATAAACCGACTGCTTATATAACAGTGAGTATGTGATAAAAATTTGTCGGATAATTTGCGAAACACCCTGTATAATATTTGGTAAAAATAGTTTTAGAATTTTTTTCTAATTCTTTAATTTTTCTAATGAATTAAGTGATAATATTATACTTATTGACCAAATGTGTAATTTAAAATATAAATTGGACAAACATTAAATACGATATATGTAAGTAAATATAATTATAAGTTTCAATTAATTAATATCAATATTTTAGATATACATTTTTATTTATATATGCTGTATTTGAACACAAGTAATATTTAAAGCAATCAAATTAATCTTATAAATATTGATTTTTTGATAAAAAATTAATTTTTTTTGTTATATATTATATTAAAAAAATTGCATAATTTCAATGATTTTATTGAACTTATTTCTGAGAATCTGATAAAAAATACTTAACTACTTTAGAATGTGTAAATCAAATTTATTGTTATAAATTAAATTTATTTTCGAATCGTATTTTTATGTAAATTTAATAATAATCAATGTTTACTGCAAAAACTTGTCACGAGACACCATAAAGAGCACGGCACGCAAAAACCCAAAATAATAAGTGGGACAGGAAGGGGATTAAGTCGGAGTTATCAGAAGTTGGGAAATTGGTTTTCGCGGAGGCCGAAAAATAAATGAATAATCATTGTCATTAGGTGTAAAGTTTGCCGGGGGGCTTTATATAAATGTAACAAAGTTGAGAATGAATCTCCAGACAAAACACGACACAAGAAAATTGTATTGTCTCGAAGTTTGAACTGGAGTTTGGAAAATTGACTTTTCCACGATCGTTACACTAACCGGGGCGAATGAGGAGTAACGCCGTAGTGTTATTAAATACAGTTAAGTTGAATATGAAAAGTAACCTGTCTCTCTCTTAGGAATACCGCGGAAGATGAATAAATGGATTTTGGTTTTGCTGAAACATTTCGTTCACTGGAGGAGTATTACTGCATAAATTTCCATTGCGGTCCAAACTTTCTCAGATAACACTTACAGTACTGCATGTCAGAATATTTTAAGCTAGTTAATTGTTGGAGTTGCACTTTAGAATTCTAATTGACCTTATCATAATCAAACTAAAACTGGTGAAGGGTGTGATTATCATAGTCTGCAATCTGAACAGTAACGAGATGAAGTGAGTTCAAAACTTATTTAACCTATTTATAATCTCATTATAAAAATTGTAATTAATAAATTATAGCTAGCTCAAAAATGTTTTAGGAGTTTTATTGCATTCAGACCGATATAGATAAATATGTAATTATCATTATCCTCAGTAATCTTTTCCAAACAAATTGATTACCAACTTATTAAACTAAAAATAGGAATTAAAATTATATCGTTAATTCTCTACAGAAATAATCTACTTAATTAGTTTTTTTTCTGGAAAAAAACACCTCCGTTAGAAATGTTATTTATAAAATTAATGATATTTATTATTAAATAATGTAAATTAGCTCGACACTTAATAAAAACTAAAAATAATCACAATATAAACTGAGATGTTTTATATTGATTAATATCAATTAATAAAAATTTAAAATTTGAATTTTCTAGTTATATTAGAACATTTTTTACTTTACTACTTATAAATTTATCGACCGAACAACATCTTCGTTAGAAATTTCCATTTATAGATAAACATTATAAAATTCATAAAATTTATTGTTAAATAATGTTAATTAAGCAATTAATATAAACTGTAAATCTCACCTCACAGTTTCATTGAGTCTAGTTAGTATATTATGCTAATTCGATAGACATGTATAGAAGTAAATATCTAATCTAAACTAATCGTGATAATTTAGATAACGATCGAGTCCAGTTTTATAATCTGAGATGAAAGAACTGCTCCTGATTTTATTCCGGACAAGATGTCATAATTTACATTATGTTGTCAGTGAATAAATGTTTTAAAAATAATGTGTTTTTTATCTTATTATTACTCTTTTTTTAAATATTCAATATTGGTAGCAACAACGTTCGAATTAATATTAATTTTATATAATATTAATTCATTATGCATGATATCAAATTTTCTATCTTAGAAGATACTTATAAAATAAATAGATACGTGCTCATATTTTAATCAATATTTAGAAATCTGTGATATTTTTGCTTGGTACCTTGTTTAAGGTAAATTTCATGTAATTGAAACGTAAATATAAAATCTAAAATAATCCTGATAATTGAGATAACGATCGAGTCCAATTTTATAATCTGAGATGAAAAACTGATTCCGATTTTATTTTGGAAAAGATATCACAATTTACATTCTCTTGTCAGTGAATTAATACTTACAAATCCTTGTTTTATTTATTTTATTTTTTTTTATTAGTAAATTAATTTTATTTTTATGTATAGTATAAAATTACGTGATTTTAAGAAATAAAAAAAATTATAAAATAAAAAGTTACCATAATTTCTTTAATTATCCGAAAATTAGTATTAACTGAGTTTGAACTAATTAATTTTAATTTTATATAATATAAATTCATATGCATAGTGTAAAATTATGTGACTTTAAAAAAGGTATAATATATTTATAAAGAAAAAAGTTACCATAATTTTAAAATTAAAACTGGTGAAAATTGAATTATGTATTTTAATCAATTTACGTTTTATTTGACAAGAAAATTTTATTTGCTATATTTTTTAACGAAAATCTGTGTTAGATTTAATGTAATTCAGAATGCCATAAACGTAAATATAAAATAGACCCTTAGGCTTTATATTTCCATAAATATGCAGAATTTATACAAAACTCCAGATTTAAAATTAATTTTAATTTACTTAAAAGTCTGCCGAAAATAAATTTTATGCGAAAAAAGTTTCACAAAGATTTAATTATTATAAGCTTTTGCTTCATTATCATTATTTAATCAAAAATGTTTCATATTTGTTGCATTTTAATCTTTATCCGAAGATATAATAAATTTTTTAATGTGTTAAAAAATTAGATAAAATAAAAAAACGGATTTCTTAAAAATTTATGTGTCCTGACTTAGTTTATTTTTATTATTGTTTTTTCACTAAAGTTGTTTGGAGAATATTTGAATTTATGGTGTAAAAAAAAACAAAAAACATGTGAGAAGAAGGTTATTAATAGAAATATTACAGTTATTTTAAAGAATATTCATAATGTGTAATTTTTAATAAACATACTATTTTTTAATGCTTTTCAGCTTATTTATTCTTCGATTCATACATGCCATACCAAGCCATTTTGCATGACTGTCATAATATTTTTTAATCATTAACAGTTATTGTGGTAAATTTCATACAATTAAGGTAAATAACATCATGAATTTATTTGTTCGAGAATTACCCAAGTATGGCCTAAAAATTTGACTAATCAGCATACTTTATTATCATTGAAAATACATAAATTAAAATTAAAATCCACTCCACAAAATAACATGTCCATTAAAGTCGAACGTTTCTGTTGGCAATGTTCTGTGAAATAGATCATCTGACTAACTGTACAACATAAATCATATTACTCGCGCTATAATATAATGAAAGCTCATTATTGCAGTCCATATTTGTCCTTTTCTTAGACGATCGCTCCGCTCGCTCCATTTCTATGTGCTCCCATGTCGGAGCCTCGTTGTTTGGAATCCGTCCAGATTAGAAGCGGCGTGTACGCTCGAAAAAATAAATAGCAAGGATTATAAGGTACCAATCTGCTTAAAGCTTGAAAAGAGGGGAACCGGATACAATGAGAATTTCTTTTAAAATTGCCTATAAAACACAACAAAGGGATAACCGGTTGAACGCTGGATCATATTTCTTTATGAAAAACAAGGACGGCCTTTAAATATATTCTTTTGTGCGCACTTTTTTACGGCCATTTTTAAATGTCTTCGTATTTTTTTTGGACGATAATTTTTATGAATATTATATTCGTAGGGCAATCAATGGGCCTTTTATGCGCGCAAAAAATACATATTCCACGCGGACTGCGATCCTTTGTGTATTAGGAGAGTGTGTCTGTAATTGATATTCTTTCATCCGTTCGCGCTCCTATCGCTTTCTTTTTCGATGGGTTTTTTTTCGAAATGTGATTATACTTATTCCAATCTCATTTGGTTAGGCCCCTTTTAGGCTTAGGTCAGGTTAAGTCAGATTAGGACCTTTGCATGGTTATTTGATTTCATTAAGGGCTATCGTAATTATTTCAGATTTTATGTTCTTAAATTAGTTTAGTTAGTTAGACTAATTTAAAATATATAAGTATGACCTGTTGTAAAATTTGTTAATTGTACAGTGGACTCAGAAACAGGCTCGTAACATTTTTATTTATTTCAATTTTAATCAGTAAGAACAGTTCACAGCAAAAGTATAGAAACTCTTCTTTACATATTTTTTTGAGTAATCGACAATTTTTGTTTTTTGATTTATCATCTTAGTTAAGACGAACTTCAAGTCTGATGGAAATTAAGAGAATTTTTTACAAAAGTGATTAAATTATTCGTTCAGTGTGTTTTTAATAATAGAACTTTTATTAAATAATAAATCATCACATCAAGTATAAACTTTAGGTAGTGAAAGATTACATTATTTGTAAAAAATAGCCTTGGCCAAGTAAATAATTGAATAATGTATTAAAAATATCTCAAGATATCAGAAATTGAAAAAATATCAAGAAACTCCATGTACACAATAAACATTATGTTCTATATCACCCGATAGAGAAATACTAGAAGTTTATTTTATTATTAAAAAATGGTAAAAATTGATTAAGGTGTTTTTTATGCAAAAACTACATAATCTTGAATTTTGCCTCCTACGAATATCAAATTTATCTGCCTTGGTTTTCAAGGAGGACGACATTCTTATTAAAATTAAGAGCTCATCTTTGAGTCAGTGTTGGAAGTTAAAAAAAAATAGTCGAGGTTTTTGGGCCACCCTAATATACACCAATGTATGTTCTGTATAACCCGATAGGGATATATTATAAGAATTTTATTTTCAAAAAATGAGGCAGTTGATTAAGACACTTTTAATGAAAAAAACTGCACACTATTAAATTTTGCATCTTTCTAATACCAAAGTAACACCTGTTTGCAACAGAAATAACTCAGAATAAAAAATAATTGAGTAAAATATTTTTTATAAAAAATAGCATTCGCCAAGTAATAAATGTAGCAAAAATATATCAGAATATCACAAAGTCAAAAAACCTAATATATACCATAAACAGTATGTTATGTATCTTCCGATAGAAATCTATTATAAGATTTTTTATTACCAAAAAATGAGAAAAGTTTAAGGCACTTAAAAAAAACTACGCACTGTTGAATTCTGCATCCTTCAAATACCAAAGTTATCCATGTTTGTCAAATAAAGATTGGAATTATATATCAAAATATTTTAAAATATCAGAGTGTCAATAATTGCCAATAAGACGAACAAGTGAACATGTTTGTTACAGTTTGTTCACTAACGATAACTCATATTATTATAAAAACTTAATTTTCATTTTTTACAATTCATTATGAATTAAATTATTTTTTACGATTATTGTGATTACGATATAGTATAAAAATTTTAAAACATACTTACAATATTAATTTAATTTAATAAAAGGTGCGAATGAAATTATTAATTGTATAATAAATAGCTACATTAATTGTAAACGTAATTGTTATTATCCATTATTATGGGTATATTTCACTTCAAAGTTAAGAAACTTCAAACAAGCATTCTAAAACTTCAGTCAATATTTAAAGTTCTAAAAGTAAATCGACCGCCGTGATAATGATTAATCTAAAATTAATAGTACAAACTTTAAATTGGACGGCTTACTCTCTGAATAACTAATCTCCAACACCTCGAATTCATGTTCGAGAAGGTTGATTCGATGAATCGAAACGTTTAGGGACTTGATGATGACCGACAGCATGATAAATAAATCGGTGGGAACACAGACCAATTTCTTTAAACCAGATTTACGTAATGACAAATGTCCACGGGAATTGTGGAATACCGTTTAATCTGCATTGAGGTTTTTAACTGAACATGTCGCTTTTTTTTAACTGATGAATTATGGTAATGTGTTAAAGGTTTCATTTAAATTTTTTTGAAATATAATTAAACGATGTTTTACTTACCGGCACTAATTTGCTTTAATTAAAAACACTTACCTGGCACAAAATCATTATTAAACGGTAATAAATTATAATAATACGTCATTTTTTAAAATTAGCCCTAAAATTGATTAATAAAACCTTTAACTTAGTAAAATTTATGGAAATTCTCTACTACTGGAATCCCTAGCATGCTTTTTTTATTTTGTATAATATCCCTCAATTATTTAAGAAATTTCTAAGTAATTTATCATTAGATATATCTTTTGTAATTATTTTTTCAACGTGTTAACAACTTCCTTTATATTTATCCCGTCACATTCGATAAGATATTGGCAAAAAGCAACAATTCAGTTCGGTTATGCATGACAAATTCAGATAACTCCAATAATTTTTAACGTAATGTAATTATAATAACCCGTAATGAGTTCAATTTATTTCATTCGTATGCGACTTATTAAAAGGGATTAAAATTCCACCGCGAAGAAAAACGGACGTAATAAAACATGTGCCGGCGTTATAATATACCCCGGATTTTTCGCACACGTCAATTTCCGCATCATATTCATACATATAGACGTAATTGATGCGATTCTCGTATTGTAATATGCAAAAGTCGTTTTGGCCGAGCGCGAAATAAGTTTTTTAAAAACCCGACTAACGGGCCCGAACAATAAAAACCTAATTGAGGAGAACAGCTAGCAACGCGGCAAAAAGCAAACAAAATGGCAATGAAGCGATCGAGAGCAGTGCAAGTTCAGTGAAAGGCACAGAACCGAGAATAGTAACGAGTTTTTTTTGCGATGCTCTTATATAATAACAAATTTTACAAGGAAGCTCCGCTGTTAGTGTCTTATAATTATAATTCTGTGACGAGGATGCCGTTATTATTAGTCACGTTTATCAGTTCGTCATCTTTATGTTAAGCAGCGGAACACAGAAATACACTTTTTCAAACTTGATTAATAGTTTAAACATGATTTTGTTGCTAGAGTCGGAGGAAGTAGCGAATTGGATGGTTAGACACGCCCTTAATGTGTGCAGTGGTTTTTCGCGCATTCACAGAACTTAAGTATTTTGTATTATCAAAAAATCAAATCAAATCAACATCCTCCAAAATGGATGTAATAAAATAAACTCATATTCAAAAGTTAGGGAAGTTAAATTTTAATGAATTCCCTATAATAGGAAGTGATTATTTTAATAATTTTTATGAAATTCGACGCAAAAAAAAACTGTATATTTTATTAAACAATCAGTACAATGTGTATTTAGTTTATAATTGATTACAATCGTGTTTACACAAGTATTTGTTGAAATTTGTTCGGATAATTATGCTGAGTCTTACAATTAATTTCAGATGAGAGGGATAGAGCAATTGGAATATTGGAATTTATGGGTAATTAAATCAAAATCGCAGCTAAATTGAATGCTGCATAAAGTGTCATTTCTCGCTTGTATACTCGATTTTATCAATATTGTCCTACTTTAGAAAGACCAAGAACACCAATATAAGTAGCGACGATTGGAATGGGCAATGCCTCATGTTCACCGAACGAAAGAATGAAAATTTTTCGCAGATGGTGGAATTGGGCTGTACAATGATGATCCTTGAATTCGCTTGAGGTCGATGAAATCGTAAAAAAGTTGAAGAATTTTACCCATTTCAAGGAGATTCTTTATAGTATGAGGAAGATTTTATTATAAAGCTCTTATAGAATTGTGCATACTATACGTCAATAGCCTATCCGATGTACGCAAAAGACAATGATGATGAGTATAATTGAGATCTTACAATTTGGAGTATGCTAAAATGGCGGTTTTCAATCCTGTTACAATACTCTTTCAGAGCTTCAAGCTAAAATTTCGACGACCTGGACTAATATAGCCTAAGAAGAATAGAATTACTTCATAGAAGCCATGCTGAAGTGGTGTCAAGCAGTCATTGATATCCATGGAGGATATACAATGTACAAAACTTATTTTATGTATTAATGTGATTCAAAATAAAAATTGCTGAATTTATGTTAAATTTATTTTATTTTTACGATAAGTTACTTTTAATTAAAAAAATATTCTAAAATATAGAATAACAAAAAGTCAAAGATATTTTTACATACATTTTTTTAGCTTTTGAACATGTGTCGCATAAAAATATTAAATATTAATAAGTCTCTCACAGAAGAACATATTTGTAACAAATTTATTCTTCTGATTAAGTAAACTAGGATAAAATGTCAAAAATATATCAAAATATCAGATAGCGATCCAACGCATCACTTCTAACGACTAGTTTAATTTTTAAACAAAGCTTCGCTATTAGCGTCTTATAATTATAATTATGTGACAAGATTACCGTTATTATTATCTGTTCATCATCTTTATGTTAAGTAGCGGAACACAGAAATACTCTTTTTTAAACTTTATTAATAGTTCAAACTTTGTTGCTAGAGTCGAATGAAATGGCGAATTGGACGCTGTAACCATACTTTAAATTATGACTCAAAATTATAAAAATAATGGTAATAATTGAATGAAATTTCAGTAACGTATAATTTACCATAAAAAACTCTATGAATGTTACAAACATTGTTCTCTATGTTTCACGTGGAAGATGTCTATTATAACATTTTTTATGATTATTATGTGTCAGAATTAAAAAAAAATTTAAAGAACGTATTCCTCTATTTCAGAGAACCATGGACTAAAATGACAAAAATAGCTCGAAATATGATAGAGTGATTCTTAAATCTCAAAATTAGTTTAATTTTTCAGTGACAAGTTCCTCTGTAAGTGTTTTATAATTGTAATTCTGTTTCAAGGATACAGTTATTATTATTCACGTTTATCTATATTATATAGAAACACAATTTTTCAAACTTGATGAATTATTTAAATATTTAAATATTGTTAAAGTCGAAAGAAATAATGAATTGGACAGTTAGACACGCCCCGAACATGCGCAGTAGGTTTTCGTGCATATTCAAAGATAAAGTGCTTCAAGATTAATTTGCAAATTATAAATATTGAATAATAAATTGATTTGGCAGTGAATTCAGTGAAATTTCATTGACGCATAATTTAGATAAAAGTTATAAAATGAAAAACTATATGTATGCATAAAAATTGTGTCTCCTGTCATTCAATTTTGCATCTATCTTCATGGGTGTATTGAATATTAATATTAATAAACCTGTGACAGAATTAGAAAAAACTATAATGTATACATAGTTCCATCATTCAGTAAATCATCAAATAAAATAATAAAATATCTCACAAAATAGTGAGCATTAGTCTTACAATGAGTAAAATCCTTAGTTTCAACAATATGAAGCTCCGTTGTTGGTGTCTTTATAATTCTGTGATGAGGCCGCCACGTTTACCAGTTTGTCACCTTTATGTTGAGGAGCCGATCATGGAAATATATTTTTAGAAACTAGATTGATAGTTTAAACAAGATTCTGTTGTTAGAGTCTAATGAGGTAGTGAATTGGACAGTTAGACACGCCCCTGCGCAAAGGCTCTTCACGCGTTCATGATCTAAAGTAGCTTCGAGTTCCATTTCCAAATTATAAAGATTAAGTAATAAACACATCTGACAGATAATTGAGTGAGATTTCAGTGACGCATAATTTACCTCGCAACTCGGCAATATTTTCCATAATAATGTGCCATTGTTGAACATTGTGTAAATTAATCCGTTTGTGGTACGGATCGCTTGTCGCGCTGCTCCGGCACATCAAAACTAAGCAAATATATTCCTAACTTTCTGCCAGTACCATTTGATCGGTATTAATTTATCTCCGGGCTGAAATACAGAAATTCTGGGCCGAAACCGAGCGTTAGTAATATATGAGCGGGAGGCGCGTTGTTTTGTTTATTCTTGCTGTTCATATTCTGTGAAACGGGATTTGATCTATGCGCCTTTTCGTTCTGGGCGTATATCATCGGGACTCCGCTGCGGTTAGCACATCTCTAACGTTCAAATGTGCTATTTAATTCCATCCCTCCCGCCAACGATTACAACCTCTTGTCTTGGTCCGTGCCAGTCTTCATAAATATGGCTCGTTGCACATTTTTCTTTTTTCCTTTTTGTAATTAGATTAAAATTTTCATGCCGTCGTGAGTCTTGAAGAAGCGTCAAGATTACTGGTACTACGTGCCCGAGATTAAGCATGTCACATGTTACATGTGACACTGCTTTTGGAAGAGTTCAGGGTTTTCTCATGGGACAATGCGGAAAGTCCCGTTTTATTAAATGTGAATTTTGCGCTCAATTTCGATCAATCTCTGCGCAACGTAGTGCATCACAATCTCGTATCTGCAGCTAGTAGTATATTCAAGTTTGTTATGAAACCTATGACTGAAATTAGTTTTCAATCTGATTCACAACAGACATACTACAAAATATTATATTATTAATATCTTCTTGTAGTACCATAATAATTCCTTCGAGCAATTTCGAGCCTCTTTGTAACCCATTAACAATACATCCATACTAATCAAAACATAATATTAGAAACACACTTTAAAATAATGGCGTTCCTTCTCCGCTCGTTTTTTTTTAAACAATCTCTCGTCATTGAAATTATAAAATGGCTTATCTAATTTAACGGTAAATGTTTGTCTGTTGTTAATAAATATTGTGAATAAATAGGTGAATGGTGGAGTGTGTTACATGAGACATGTAATGCTTTAAAACCGGTATCGAATAATACGTACTCATCGTAAAACAAACGTGAATACACCTGTGGCTGTATGGCATTTTATTAAATGACGAAAATTGGCTTTAGTTTAATTGAATTTTATTTTTAATTATTTATTACGGGTGGCAAGTACTGCGTTTGGTTTAATCGATTTTTAAGTGTCGTTTGTAACAATTTTATCGTCAACATGATTACGGTTAATAGTGCGTAAATAAATGATGTCTTGTTGAAATGCAGAAATTAGATTATTTCATGACTCAAGATGCAATAAAACAGTTGTTGATTTAGTACTAAACGCCGATATAAACAAGCAGATTATTTATAATTTTCTTCGATTCCTCATTTAACTAGCAGAATAAGACGTGGATTTAATCCCGTCGCCATAAATTATATTAAAAAAGGAGTAGAGATTTCAATTGAAATAACTTGTATGGGTAATAAAGAAGTCGCGCATAAATGGGAACATTATTACATGGAGCAGCCACGTTGATATTTATTGGGACATTATTTACCATATAATTTCAATATCTGATAGAATAAAGTACATCGGTAAGACAGCTACCGTAAATAATTCTAATAAAGAGCATTTGTTTGAGAACCAAGATCAGATTTCGATTCTCGAATTGGATTTTACGATGTTGAATACATTTTTCTTTAAACACTTTATAAATTCATAGAGCATAATATGAAAATAATTCATACTATTTATTTCTGAAAATAGAACAATTTGTTCAATGTGATACAAAGAGAATATCAATATTTTTTACAATTTACAATTTTCTTATTCATTTTAACTTTCTTAATACTTTTTTTCTATGTTTTATTCAATCAAATAAAACAAAAAAGTATTATTTTAGTTATTTTTTAATTTAGTTCATTTTTTATTGATGCAATTTTTAATTAGTTAATAAAATGTAAATAAAAAACAAATAATTTTTATAGTTAAAAAAATTTTATTTAACATTTTTGGCGAAGTAATTTTCCTTAAATATTTTAATTATGAATAACTAATAATTTTTTACTTTTACTACAACCTTCCACTACATACTTTACAAATGGAATACTAAATACTTTACAAAATTTGTATTTAATAACTACAGAGATGTATAAAATTTAATTTTATATATTATAATTTTAAAAATTATATTACATATGTCGGAAGATGTTGTCATTTTTTGTAATTAAGATTAAAGGATCTATTATATTTGAACTTTATTAGCATTACAATCTTACTGGATTTTTATAATATTGCAACTATTTTTATGAATTTTATTCTATATATTTTTTTCTATAAACATTACAAATATTGAAATTTGTAATTAAAAATAAAAAACTACTGTTATAAAAATTAATAGCAATTAGAATTAATATCATATTTTCATTGTTTAAATAATTGCATTTTGAATATAAAATTTAAATGCTTGAAAAAAGTTGTGTGTGGCAAAAATTCTATTAATTAAATATACCACTTAAAATGTTTTATTTTTAATTAACTGTGCTATGTAAACAACTAGTAAATTGATCCTGCTTAGTACTTAAAAACTAATTATAAGGATATGTTTCTAGACAGTATGCATAAAAATATTTAACAGTAAAAACTGTCTATTCTTAATCAATATGTAATTTAACGAATTTTATTGTCTACCGCTAATTAATTTTTACATTTCGTTTTTCCATGAAGACTTAATTACAGTAATATATGAGAATTGAAATAAAATAATACAGTAACGAATAATTAACATAATGGCATATACGATTGTTTTACAGTTTCATTATGTGCATTATGTATATAATATCAAAATCAAAAATATTTAGATGTCGATTTTTTTATTTTCAGTATACCTTGAAACAATGTTTACACTTGACTGCATTCCTGTAAAACAACAATCGATTTCATTGTGGGAATTTTTATTTACTCATGTAAATAGCCACGTAACAGTCAATTAATTAAGCCAAAACACTTTATACCACAAGTCAAGTGACAAAAAGAGAAACGACTGAATAGATATGGCTTTAAGTATCGTTTCCTGAAAGCAAGAAATCCAAACTAAGAATGTTGAAGCATCTCTCCATGTTTATTGTAACTTGTATTGAAATGCGACTTTATTTTATTAACATTCACATCACTTTGTTTTATAATGTACTGGTTAAGTTATCTCTTATTTATTGTAACTGATATTGAAAAACGATTTTATTTTATTATAACATACGTGATTCTGTTTGTTGTAGGTTAACTTATCTCATATTTTTTCTATTGATAAAGCATTTTTATTTTATCAACATCCGCATTGCTTTCTTGTGTAACATTTATTGCATTTAAGCAAATCGTTTTGTGCTGAAACAACAAATAAAATTTTATGTATAAATAAAATAAAAAATTATGTAACATATTTTAGTTAATATTTGAAAAGAAGTGTAGTTTGGTAGATTTTTAAATATTTTTGATGATGTAATTAATTTATTTTATTGTATTTAATAGTTTCTAACAAAAATATAAAAATGGAATTTTAAGACAATTTAAATTTTTTAATATTTAGGAATAATGTGAAAGTACCATAATAATTATTTTACTATTACAAGTTGCATGGTCTACTTTAAATGATTAAGAATTGCTATATTTGAAAAATTGAAAAACTCAATTTTAAGATAGTTTTATAATGTTTTTTAATAATGTGGTTTTATATTTTTGTTCCTTATCAATTTAACATATAAAACAATTTTGGAATTATTTTCTTATATTTTCATATTTAATTTGCTTAGATTTTATAATTTTTTGATATAGAGTAGGTTATTGCCCAGAAAATTGAATATTTACAAACAATGAGACATTCGATAACTTTATTTTATTGTATTATCTAATTTAAATTATTGAAAAACGCTTTATAATAAATATAAATTGAAAAACAGAATTTTAAGGATATTTTAATATAATTTCATAATGTCTCGTTTATAATGTGATTCTATATATATTTTTTTTGGAAATTATGTGGTACGAATTAAACACTCAGTGTTTTGAGCAGGTAAACACTTTGAAAATGTTTCCTTTAAAAATTTGATATACGCATAAAATAATTTTGTAATAATTTTCTTATATTTTCATATATAACTTATTCAACTTATTTACATTTTATAATTTTTTGATATGGTGTAGTTGAAATTGAATATTTACAACCAATGACATCTTAATTAAGATAATTTTACTTTTATTCTATTTCTTTGTCTAATTTAAATTATTAGGAATTGCTTTATAATGATTATAAATTGAAAAACAAAATTTTAAGAATATTTTAGTTTCATAACATGGTTTTCTAATTTTTTTTCTTTTGAAATTATGTAAATTATATTAAACATTCAGTATTTCAGTAGGTATAAACTTTTTGAAACTTTTTGTTTGTTTTAAAAATTTAATATACACAATACAATTTTGGTATTATTTTCTCATATTTGCATATTTATTTATTACTTACATTTTATAATTTTTGATATGGTACAGTTTGCCTTGAAAATTGAATAACTATAAGCAATGGCATTTTGAATATAATAATTTTATGTTTACTTTATTTCATTGTCTAATTTAAATTTTTAAGAATTGCTTCATAATGGATATAAATTGAAAAACTAGTTAAAACTTTTCAGTATCACCTGATCTCATTTCGGTGATGACCAGTTATTATAGAGCAATATTTTAACCGTCGACAGAGCAATTATATGTAGCTACTCGGAAGCAATCTACTATAATGAACTATAAAACTCATAATAAGTGTACACTGGTGCCCGCTGGGCAAACGCACTAAAATCCGATTCTGAGATTTTCCATGTGTCCAAAAAGTACAAATAAAAAATGAGGATTTATATACTATATTTTCGTCATTAAAGTAGTTGTACAGTTATATGTTGATGGGTGTTATTAAATTATTACACAAATGGAGGTGCAATTACACGATATTTTACAATTTAATTTGAAGCTGCGCCTTCCCACAGTACCACCACAAATTTCCATCACAGTCGTAATTAGATTTCGTCTGAGATGCACAGTAAATTTAAATCATTCAAAGGTAGTTAAATTGAACTTTGATTATCTTGTAGAAGCGTTGACAGCAAGTTTTTGCCTTTGAATGTCTTTTGTATCTGCAATTGCACGGTAACATTTCCCACTTGAAACACGGTAACAGTTAAGTTTTACAACATTTATGCATATAAATATGTTTATATTAATTTAACATGCGTCTCCGCATGTAGGAATGTTATCCCGTTCGCCGAAAGACTAATTACACCATATATCACATTCCTAGATGCAGTTCGCTTGCGTTTCAGATGCAATCGCCAGCCGAACATTGGCGTCCGTCTAATTTAGCATGAAACGAGCCGGTACCAGGTAAGAAGGAACGGCCGTATAAACAACGGCTCTCAAAGTGGCCGAGCGGGACATCGTGTCTTATCTCTTACGCCACTCGCAACCAACTACAAATAAAATCAATTACTAGCCAACTGGCCGGCTTGTAGCGCTTTCTTCCGATGCACCGCAATCGGAAGTTGGCAGCAACTTTGATCCTTGCGACTTTTCCAGGCTGAATATGTTCGGTAACGAGCCGCGGGGATGTTCCAACTTTTGAAGGATCTTTTTGTTTGTCAATACTTCGGTTCGTTTGCATAGTCGAAATGGTTTGTTTTATTTGCTTACTACGCTATTAAACTTTTTTTGCTGGCGTGTGTTTTCTTACAAATTTTAGTGGACTTAGAATGTTTACGTTGTGAGGTATGAGATTTAATCATTGAAAATCGAAAAATTGAAGTCTTTAACAAGTTGATGGAAAGTTTGGTTTGGAAGGCAAGACCAAAAAATAGTAAATTTGTAAACCAATCAATGAAATATACTTTTAGTTTTAGTGAAATATACATCACGAACTTAATAATAATTACGTTGCAAGGTAAGAAATTTAATTATAGTAATTAATTATAAAAATAAAAATCTTTAACAAGACAATGATAGTTTGATTTCCAACCAAGACAAAATAAAAAAACATACCACAATAATATTAATATAAACCAATAAACATATTTTTTGCAGATCTGCTTTCGTATAAATTTTTATAAATGATGAACTAATGTATTTAAAATGTGAGATCTGAGATTTAATATAAATTTTATTTTTAAATGGTGAGGTTTGAGATTTTACTATTCTTATTTGGAAAATAGAAGTTTTTTTCATGTTTTTTTCATGGTGATGGATTGTTTGGTTTGCAAGTAAGACCAATATGTAAAAGTAAAAAACCGTAAATATTAATTTTAATATAAATCACCGAACATATTTTTCCAGATATACTTACCTATAAACTTTTGTAAATGATGAACTAACGTATTTAAATTGTGAGATGTAAGATTTTATTATCCCTATTGAAGAATTAGAAACCTCTAACAGGATAATTGATTGTATTGTTATTAATGTAAAAATAAATCGATTATCCATCCATCAAGTAAAACATATTTTTTAAAGATGTTTTTATATAAATTTTATTTTTAAATTGTCATGTTTAAGATTTTATTATCCTTATTTGAAAAATGGTTTTTCTTCACGGTGATGGTGTTTAGTTTAGTAAGAACATGTAAAACTAAAATGACCGTAAACATTAATTCTAAAATAAATCAATAAATGAAACATAGTGTTTTACATAATAATTACATTGTTATTTTAGAAATGTGATGGATAGTTGGGTGTACAAGTAAGATAAAATAAAAAACATACCCTAGTAACTTTAAGTAAACCCGATGAACAAACTATTTTTAGACGTGCTTTAGTATAAATTTTAGTAAAAGATGAATTCACATATTCATATTGTAAGACCTGAGATTTCAATATCCTAACTGGAAAAACAGGTGATCGATTGTTTTGTTATTAATTTGAAAATAAATCATTTTTCCAATAAATAATTTTTAAAGAAGTGTTTTCCTATAAATTTTATTTTTACATTATGAGATATGTGATTTTATTATCCTTATTATAAAAATAGAATTTTTTAACACGATGATCGATTGTTTAATTTGCAAGTAAGACAACCGTAAATGTTAATTTTAAAATAAACCAATAAATAAAACATACTTTCCTACAGACATGTTTTCCTATAATTTTCAGTGAAACACATCATTACGAACTTAAATAATTACATTGTGAGGTAAGAATCCTAATTAGAAAAATGGTTTCTAACAAGATGATGAATAACTAGATATGCAAGCAGGCATACCATGTTAATATTAAAATAAACATATTAACATACTTTTAGCAGATGTGTTTTAGTACAAATTTTATTTTTAATATAAAAATAAATCATTCATCCAATACGTAAAACATAATTTTTAGAAACGTGTTTTGTTTATAAACTTTATTTTTATATTGTGAGATATGATACTTCATTATTTTTATTAAAAAAAGTTTTTAGTACGGCCGATTGTTTAGTTTTCAAGTAAGACAAAAACAACAAAATGTAAATGTTGGTATTAAAATAAATCAATAAATAAATCATAATTTCCTACAGACATGGGTATTCCTACAATTTTTAGTGAAACAGCATCATAAACTTAAATAATTAGACTGTGAGGTAATAAATTCAATTATCCTAATTAGAAAAGTAGAAATTTTTAACAAGATGGATAATTAGGTTTACAAGCAGACATGCCACGTAAATATTAAAATAAACAGATTAGCATACTTTTAGCAGATATGTTTTACTACAAATTTTATTTTTATTATAAAATTATAAAATCATCTAATAAGTGACACATAATTTTTTAAAACGGTTTTTTTCTATAAATTTTATTTTTAGATTGTAAGATATGAGATTTTATTATTCTTATTAGGAAAATAGATGTTTTTAACTCGATGACTGTATTTAGTTTATTTAGTTTTAGTAAAACAAAACCAAAAATATGTAAATGTTAACTTTAAAATAAACCAATAAATCAATAAATAATATAATTCTTCAGACATGTATGTGTGATGAAACACATCGTCACGAACTTGATAATTACACTGTGATGCAAGAAATTCAATTAACTTAATTAGAAATACAGAAGTCTTTAACTAGATGATAGATAATTAGGTTGCAAGTAAGATAAAATAAAAAAACCTTGTTAATATTAAAATAAATCAAGTATAAATTTTGAAGATGTGCTTTATATGGCGGATTGTTTTTTTAATATAAAAATATATCATTGATCCGATAAATAAAATAAAATGTTTTAAAAAATGCATTTTCTTATAAATTTTAATTTTATGTCCTTATTAGAAAAATAGAAGTTTCTGATACGGTGATGGATTGTTTAATGTTAAATAAATAAAATAAATTAATAAATAAAACATAATTTCCTAGAAACATGTGAAATGTTGAATACATATCACGAACATAAATAATTACACTGTGAGGTAAGAAATTCAATTATTCTAATTAGAAAAATTAAAATCGTTAACAATAATAATTAGATTTATAAGCTAGAAAAAATAAACATACCATGTTAATATTAAAATAAACCAATAAGTATATTTTTTTCAAATCTCTAATAAGATGGGGGAATGTTTTTTATTAATGTAAAAATAAATTATGAGGTTTTATAATTTTTATTATAAGTTTAACATGATGGATTGTTAAATGATAAAATCTGAAAAATTATAAATGTTAATTTAAGATAAACCAATAAACAAAACCTATTTTTCTACGGACATGTATTTTCATACAATTCTTAATGAAATACACAATACAAACTATGTAATAATTACGTTGTGAGGTAAGACATTTAATTATTTTAATTAGATTAACTAATAAATTAAAACAAATGTTAATAATGAAATAATAAAAAAAAACAATACAAATATAAAAGTTAAAACAAATAAATAAAACTTTCAAGTAAATCAAATTGAAGCATAATTTTTACATATTGACATATAAAATTGCCTTATTTGATGGATTGGTGTACAAATAAGAAAAAACAAAAAAAATGTTGATATTAAAATAAAAAATAAATAAAATCTATAAATGAAACTTCTTACATATTGAGGTATGAAATTTAATTATTCTAATTGAGAAAAAAAAAAAAAGAAATATTAAAGAAGATAATTGTTTGTTTGGTTTGCAATAAAATAATATCAAAAAACATAAATGTTAATATTAAAATAAATTAACGTATCATCAAATACTTTTTATAACCGGAGTTTAGCAAACAATATTAGTGAAATGCAAATTATAATTAAAAAATTGACATCGTGATGCATGAAATTTATTAATATGTTAATTGAAAAAAATAAAAGTTCCTAAGAAGAAGCAGAAAATAAAATATAAATTTTAATATTAGAATAAAAAATACTTTTTTATAAATGGGATTTTCCTAATCATTTTAGCGAAATATACCATACACGACAACTACAAAAATTACATAATAAGGTAAGTATTTAACAGGATGATGGATGGTTTGATTCGCCAGGAAGACAACCAAACAAAAAATGACGAATGTTAATATTAAAATAAACCAATGAACCAATAAATAAAACATACACATTATGTTGTTGACTTGAGTTCCATCAGTTGGTTGGTGACAACGTCAGGGATTAAATTATCTCCTGGTAGCAAAATAAATCTCGTGCACTTCCTTATGTTTATTTCTAATGGCGGTGTTCCATGAAATCAATTATCGCATGCTCCCGGACTTCAGAGCACCGGGACTTCTTTCTCGCATTAATTCCGTTTAATACGTTCCGGACGATTACAAATTGTGCCATTTCATTCACGATCTATTTATATGCGTTAGGTACGGTCGCGACCACACGTACGCGCCCCGCGCACCCTTGTGATTTATTATTATTTTATAAGAAATTGCGCTGCATTTGTTTTCATTATTGCTACAAAACAGATATACGACGACCATGTTGCACAAACACGCCCAGAAAAAATTGGATAATTAATCTTAATCGTGGCGGAAAAATAGGAATTTTTTTTTATTATGTACCAGTCGGAACTGAAAATGAGTTTTTAAAAACCTTCAAATTTCAGTGTCAACGAATCATGTGGATGTAAAATGAGTGTTTACAAAGTACTGAGATTTATTCACTAGGTACCATTTATTCATTTGACCCAATTTTGTGATTGTTTTTGCTTACAACAATAAATCTAATTGTAAGTGCAGTAATTTCAGCTGCTCATTCCTTCCCACATTTAATAACATATTAGTACACCTTTCACTAAAAACATAATAGTAAATAATAGTGACATGATGCGTAAATAAAGAATCTCTCTTGGAATAGACGGTTAATTACAAAAACGAAATTCAAGCATATCATTAGTATCAATCAAGTGTACAGTAGAAAACACTGCCTAAGTGGTATTCACTGTGCATCATAGAAATGCGATCTTAATAATGAATAGAGTAGAAATTAAAACAGACATATTTAATTTAAAACTCCCACATTACCCATGCATCTGCCATATGGTACAGGCAGGATGTTTAATATTGGAAACCTAATAAACTCCGATACTTTGACCCGACCAGTTCAAACATCCGTTTACGGTACCCGGAGCCGATAATTTTATAATTTCCTCCGTGTTCGTGCCGATTGAATTTTCTCGCTGAAACATCCGTCCGAATGGTCAGAACTACGTCTTAATGCAGATTCGAATTAGTGTGGCTATCGTAAAACTCATTTTGCATATTTTAGATTGTTCTGCGATTGGGCAAATTAAAATGCTGAAAGGAGCATTTTACCGGGATATGGTAATTTGCATGGTTTGAAGAATGCATAATTCTACAATTAGAGGAAAAAAAATAGAGTTAATGGTTTCTTTTTGCAACTAGTGCTATGTATATGAGTATTTCCTTATAGTGGCAACAGTTAAGAGATATAAATGATTAAACAATATTAAAATTTATCGAGGAATTAATTTCCAATAAATTGTAATAAATTTAACATACATTCAATAATTTCAGTTTACTGAACCTTTTTAGATGATAAATTAAAAAATAACTGTAAAATTAAATTAATTTGTATTTTTTTATTTAAAATTGAAGTTTCATTCATGTTTACTTGTAATCTATAATACTGACAGTTTTTATATTTATGAGAATAATTGAGACACTAATTATTTTAAAAAATGTTACACTATTATATACTTACATGGTTTATTTTAAAAATTTTATGTGAAATTTTAAATCAAATGCCATTATATGTATTTGTATTTAATGTACCTTTCATTCATTTTGATTTTTAATTTATAATTGTAGAAATTAAAGAAAAATATATTGTTTATAAAAATTATTGTATTATTATATATTTCCATAGTTTGTTTACTTAATAATCCAAATTACGTAAACTTATAATCAAGAACTGTTTCAGTCTCAAAATGTATTTTTTCATAAAAAATAATACAAAATATTATATTTTATTTACATTTTATTTTGTTTATTTTTATACTATAAAAACTGATGCAAAAATTTATTAGTTACAAATAAATTAAATCCTTTCTTAGCATATTTGAGTTCATTTCATTTTTATGTGAAACTTTTTCATAATAAATACAATTTTCCATTTATTTATTATTTTACTCACATAGAAAACATTTTAAATGATGATGAGTCATGTTTAAATTCATGTCTATTTTTAATTTATGAATAAAATATTAGTACGTTAATGCAAAAATATATTAGTTACTAATAATGTATCATAATTTTAAAAATGGTTACTTAATTAAATTCTTCCATAGTTTGTTTACTTAAATATTTGACGTTATCATATGTTTTTTTCATCAAAAATAATACATTTCTCCTTTTGTTGTATTTTATTCTTATTTTAAATAGTCTTTGTTTAAGTCTATTATTATTAATATTATAATAAAATATTTTTAGTTGTAGAAATTAGGTAAAATATATTGTAAAAAATTGTTTTTTTGTTATATCTTTCCAAAGTCTGTCTACTTTGTATTTGCGTTATTGTATGGAAAATTTTAAATATAATATTAATATATTTAAAAATTTTTTAATTTTCAAAAATTATTGATATATTTTGTTTTTTCATAAGAAAAATAATACAATTGTCCTTTTATTAAATTTTAAATGTTAAAAAACTTCCTTTTAAATCTATTTTTACTTTACTTTATGAAATATTACATATAATATACATTAGTATTTACTGATAATGTCGTCATAATTTTAAAATTAGTTCCTTAAATGTTTACTTGAAAATTTGACGTCAATATTTGAGAAAATCATTATTCAAGAATTATTGATAGTTTTCAGTCATAAAATATATTTTTTCATAAAAAATAATAATAGAAAATATTTTAAATGACTGTAAAATTTCTATTCACATATATTTTTAATTTATGAATAAAGTATTTGTAGTTATAAACATTGATGTAAAAATAGTTAAAATTAGTTACTAATAATGTCATAATTTTAAAAATCGTTGGTGAATTATATATTACTCCACAGTTCCTTTACCTAAAAATTTAGATGTCACATGAACAAAATTTAAAATAATTTTCAAAAAAGATTGATGGATTTCTGTCATAAAATCTGCCATTTCATAAAAATTCTCTATTTATTATATCTATATATTAATTACTAATGAAATCATCATAATTTTATAAATAGTTGTTTAACAAATTATTATTATTAATATTAATCTGTATTTCGTTAAAATAATATAGAATTGACATTTCATTCACTTTTACTTTAAATATTATACTAATATTTTTTGTAACTATAAATATTAAAAATTGAATGTGAAATTTTAAGTCAAGTGCCATTACCAAATACCAAAACTTTTATATAATATATGTATCTTTCAGATATTTGTTTTATTTGTGACGTATTGTATGTATATGTAAAAATTATTTATAGTTTTCAGCCATAAAAGGTGATTTCTCCATGAAAAATTACACAATTCTTCATGTATTATATTTTCTACCTACCGCAAACAATTTGAATGCATGAACAACGTTAAAAAACCTCCAGTCACGTTTATATGTATTTTAATTACTAATAAAGTTGCCGAGTAAATTATAAAGAGTAACTGTAAATATTCCGATTATCATATGACAATACCTTTATATTGACAGCACTTTTCCAAAGTGTTTTGTGTGGAAATTAACATGGGACAAACGGCTTTGCATTGAATTTTTGTACTTTTAATCGACCGTTGTTTTCATGCTACATGCCCATCAACAAAAGGTCCCCGTATGAACGATTAAATGCCATTCGGATTTTAATTATATTAAATAATCGGATGTTGGCTATTTAATTTCATTTCAGATGCGTTACGGTATGACATTCTTAGAGCGCATTCCTGTCTAATAGACCAAGCCACTCGCACTCGAAGGAATATCTCGAATAAGTGGGTCCGATTAAAAAATTGTTTCGATGCCACTTCTGGTTTTCACACTGTGCACACACATTAATTACTATCGTCGTAACAAAAGTTTCAGCTGAAACAAAAACCACTCGGTAAATTCCACCGTGGACTTTTTAATTAGCCAACCACCTTTCAGGACGTTTCTGTACTCGTACACGGCATCCCCGTGTGACCATTCTCCTTCTCCCATCATGCAGAATCGAGCATTACAATTGTGCAGCAAACGATTTTTTTCCGACTTATTGCATCCGCCTGGTCGGGAACGTGTTTGTTACTGCAAAGAGTTCGCGTTTCATATCGCCATTAGAAAAAAGTTCTCGAATCCGCGGACAAGAGTGAAATGGCAACGGTAACTGAATCTGAAAACGCACTCGACAGTTCATACATTAGATATGCATATGTCCGCTCGAGAGAGTCTGCTGTTCCCTCTTCGACGTCTTTTTTTTTTCTCAAAAGGATTTTACGGCGGCGAATTTTTATTTGATGCTATTAATTTCAGGCGAATGTTTATTAAAAGCTCTGCACGACGAGCACACTCGACAAAACATATTTTTGTTCAACGAGTTTATAGATGAGTGGTTTTCGATTGTTTGTTGTCCCTCTCATTTGAAACATATAAAAGGCTCTCAAATCGATACATTTTTTATAATGAATGTTAAATGTTGTTAAATGTAATTAAATTGTTACTTTATCAATAATATTATAATGTAATTATAATTTCCAATTTGTTTATTCATTGAAGTTGAACGTAAATATTCTTTCATATATTAAAATATTACTTATAACATGTTATTTGTAAAATATAATTTTAATTTAATTAAATGTAAAAATTTTAAATCATTTCATTTGTCGTACAGGTCATGTAATATATGTATGTGTATTCTACCGGTTAATATAACTTTTACTTAATTTTCGAAATGATTAAAACTTAAGGAAATAAAATTTATGTATTTAATGAACATATTATAAATAATCAGCGTACATAATTTATTAACAAATTAAGCAAATTATACTATTAACTAGTATTCATTAAAATGTTATATTTACAAGTCAAGTTATTACCATTTTCTGATTTAACATAAGTAATAAAAATGTTTGGAATATCATTAGCTTAGTTATTAATAATTATGAGTAATATCGGATATTGGTAGAATATTAAAATAAACATCATATGATGATTTTTAATTAAAATATAGTGAAGTGAGTAATGTTGGATTAATAAAAAATTAAAAATATAAAATTTACTATTAGAAAACAGCAATAAATAACTTTAAGGAATTATGCCTATAAAATGTTCAGTTAATGATAATAATAAAATTTTAATTATAATATGTAATTTTAAAAAATTTAACTACTGATGATTTTCAATCAATAATAAAAATAAATATTCTCTAATTATAAATTAATTTTTGTAGTGTATTTAACAATAAATATTAAAATACATAAATATATTTTTTAATTCAGTTTCCTTCTACTAAAATAATAATGTTGAAATGAAATTATTATATTTTTTTTAACTCTCATTTTCTTGAGATTCAACATATTATATTATATTAACATATGTATATGTTATACATATAAAATTAAAAAAGAGAAATAGATTCTATTAGAAGTGTATAGATTAATTGTATTAGGAGTATCATATTCTAATAAAATTTTTAGACACTTTTAAATTTAAGGTAATTGTATAGAATCGCGGCTCCACCTATTTTTGATTATAAAAAATCCTAAAAGCTATATTTTTTCATATAGTTTTTTCAAAATATTCTACTCTTCGGTGCATTAAAGAATATGTTTTGATCTAGTAAAAAAATAAGATTTCTTAGAGAAAAATTTAAATTAAATTTGAAAAAATTCTGATTTTTGCAGTTTTTGTTTGATTTTTTTTTTATACTATGTGCATTTTTAGTATTACATTAAAAATTTTCAAAAACAAAAAAAACAAAATTTTTGATTGAACTATTGATTTTTGAGGTTTTTTCTTGAAATTTTATGACTTTTTTTATACTGTATGCCTATCTTTTTCAGAAAATTCGTCAAAAATAGAATATTTTCAAAAAAAAAAAAAGAAAAGAAATAGAAACCTAACCTATTAACCTATTATAAATATATAATATTTAGCTTCTATATTGTTCAATTGTGTACAGTAATTAAACCATATAAAAATATTTACATCTTCTAAAATGGAAAGGAAGATTTACGTTTTTATTTGCGCATCAAATTTTCTATGATCTAATGCTTTCTTTCATAAGATATTATTTCGTATTACTAAAAAGAAACAATATAATACTTGTTTTTTATTTAAAATAAAAACCATTATTTTTAATGTCTTCATAGTTTCGTGAGGCAAAATTTATGTTAAAATAAGAGACATTTAATTAAAGGGCGTATCT